>NW_013954115.1:10155-12413 GCF_001266775.1 Austrofundulus limnaeus
ACCAACTTTGTATTTTCACAAATTCTGTCTGTATCATCTCCAACATTTCTTTTATATCTTTACCGGAACAAAATAATGTTGTATCATCAGCAAATAGAACACACCCAAAAAGATCTGATACATTTACCAAATCGTTCCCATACAAAATAAATAACTTCGGTCCGAGAATGGAACCTTGCGGCACTCCACATGAGATGTTACAATACTCATATCTTACATTATTTATTTGTACAAATTGTTTTCTATTTTCCAAATAACTAGATACCCACTGTAATGCAGGTCTTCTAATACCATATTTATTTAACTTTTCAAAAAGAATACTGTGGTTAATAGTATCAAACACTTTTTTTAAATCAACAAAAATACTAACAGTACTGTTTTTGATCAACAGCAGTTGTTATAGGTTCTATTAATTCAATGAGAGCCATCGATGCAGAATTTTTTGGTCTAAACCCATACTGACTGTTATTTAATATATTCTGCTTATCAATGAATTTGTCCAATCTAATCACAAATAATTTCTCCGAAATCTTTGAAAATTGTGGTAACGGGAATATTGTTCTGTAGTTGTTAAACACATGTTTTTCACCATTTTTAAAAAGAGGAATTACCTTTGCTATTTTCAAGGGCATGTTAATTTTTTTCCTTTAGTTAAACTTATTCCCATATGTCGACACATGCTCCAGTCTTTACTCAGGTGGACTATATTTTGTTCAACAGGTGGAAGGTTGTGTCCTCGGAGTGGCAGCAACACATGTCCACAGATACTCAACGATGGGGCCTTACTTCACTTCCTACCTCTCTGGAAGTGTGAGTGGCAGTCAGGGGCCGTGCAATGGAAGATCTGGAGCTAAACATCTGGAGAGCCACAGGAATGGGTCCTGCCAGCTGTTCTCCAGACAAAGGCGGCTTTTTAACCAGAACAACACCACTGTTGGGCGGCTGACAGCTCAGGACATCGAAAAAGCAAGAAGAGTCAAAGCATCAGAGGCCAAGCAATTTAAACAAAGGGTATCAGACTTTTTTTTTCTTATTGTTGGCGACACATTGAACATATATCTGACATTACAACCCACTGGGGTATTCAAACTTGTCCTTCACATATCAAGTTTTGTCTTTTTATTTTAGCTCAGTGAAAACTCCAGAGAGAGGAAGGTGCCCGTCACTCGGATAGGAAGGCTGGTGAACTTTGGAGGTATGATTTTTATTTATTTACTAACTAATTAACTGGCAGTTTGGTAATGTGGAGCATGTTTTTAAAAAGTGGCTTGTAAACAGGGAAACTGTATTGCAGATGTGAAACCCATCCTCAGTGAGAGAATCTAATGAAAACAGGACCAAACATAATGATATCAGTAATGCATTAGTCTTAAATGAGGCTTTTCTACACATTCAAATATGCTTTACAATTTCATGTCTTATTCATTCATACTGCCCTAACTGACAGAAGTGGGGGGTCATGCATCAGTGCCACCATCCCCTCTGACCACCACCAGCAGACAAGGCATGTGCCCAATGACCAGGCCTGTCACGATAGTCAATAATCAATTAATCCTATGATAAATTATTTTGAGGTTGAAATGAGGAGCCTCTCTTGTCTCTGTGCTCCGGTGCACAGGGGGCTCGACTGACCCCTCCCCCTCCTGTTTTCTTAGCATCGGGATGAGTGAACTCTGCGTTAGGTACCGCCAGGTGCGTGGTCTCATACCTCTTTAGCATGAGAGTTGGTAGCAATAACAAGGCCCCCTTTACACGGAGCTGGTTATCAGTGAAACCACAAAAACCACGTTTTTGTTGCCATCTAGCCACTCGTTTACACATCACTGGTGATGAGAGTCACTAATCGTGTTTCCATCCAGTTGTAGAGTGAATTTTTATCGAAATTTTTCAAAATTTGCAAAAAATTAAATAAATAAAAATTCAAATCTAGACTGTTTCCATCTGGTTTCCCTCTCGACTGTTTGATGCGAATAAACGAGGCTACGCAATGCGTGATTACGTCAGACGAGGCTACGCAACGCGTGATTACGTCAGACGAGGCTACGCAATGAGTGATTACGTCAGACGAGGCTACGCAACGTGTGATTACGTCAGACGAGGCTACGCAACGCGTGATTATGTCAGACGAGGCTACGCAACGCTTGATTACGTCAGACGAGGCTACGCAATGAGTGATTACGTCAGACGAGGCTATGCAACGCTTGATTACGTCAGATGAGGCTACGCAATGCGTGATTATGTCAGACGAGGCTACGCAA
>NW_013954115.1:12423-22703 GCF_001266775.1 Austrofundulus limnaeus
ATAATAAACCAAGTAAAACAAAAACAATAATTCAACTCCTCAAACAGTAACTCATACAAATACAAATTAAACAATTTCATATTTTTTTTAACAATTTTACTTTGATCATATTTTGAAGGAATTAATTGATCCCATGGTTTTATAATCATTTTCCAGATTATTCCATAGTCTTATACCTTTTACTGAAGTGCATCTGTCCTTCAAATTTGTTCTGATTTTTGATTTAACAAACATTTGTAATCCCTTCAAATTATAGCAGCTCTCCCTCTTAACAAAATGTGATTGGATGTTTGAAGGTAACACATTTTTATGAGCCTTATACATGCAGAGTATGATATTCAACAACTCATAAAATTTTAATAATTTAAATTTATGAAACAATATATTAGATGGGTGTTAGTAATGCTTTCTTTTGATAATTCTTATGGCTCTTTTTTGTAAAATAATAATCGGATTAGTAATGGTTTTACATGCATTTCCCCAGACTTCTATTCAATAAATCATATGTGGAACAATTATTACATTATATAATGTAAATAGTGCTTTATCATTAAATAACTCCTTAACTTTATACAGAACTGCAACATATTTTGTCATTTTTGTTTTTAAGTAATTTATATGAGGTTTCCATGATAATTTTTTGCCATTGATGACTCCCAAAAAACTTCACCTCACTGACTCTTCAAATTTCAACACCGTCCACTCTAATAGGAACATCAGTTGTTTTCTTTCTATTACCAAATACAATGTAATTTGTTTTGTCCAAATTTAATCATAACTTATTAAGTTTAAACCAATTTTGTACTTTTACAAATTATATTTCCATCATTTCCAACATCTGTTCTACGTTTCTACCCAAACAAAAAAATGTAGTGTCGTCTGCAAATAAAACACATTTAAAAAACCCAGACACATTTACCAAGTCATTAATATATAGGAGAAACAAATTTTGTCCCAGTACAGAACCCTGTGGAACCCCACATACAGTAAGTTAATTATTAATTTACATCATTTATTTKTACAAACCGTTTCCTATTAGTTAAATAACTTGATATCCACTGTAGTGCTTGGACCTCTTATACCATATTTGTTTAATTTATCCAGAAGGATACTGTGGTCAATGGTATCAAATGTTTTTTTTAAATCAACAAAAACACTGACACAGTATTTTTTTTTATCAAAACCTGTTGTTATGTGTTCAATTAAGTCCATGAGAGCCATTGATGTTGAGTTATTAGCTCTAAAACCATATTGATTTTTACTTAAAATATTTTGTTTATCAATAAACTGATCTAATCTGGTGACAAACAAATTTTCCAAATATTTTGAAATTGTGGTAATAATGATATTGGTCTATATATTAGTCACATGAGGTGATGCACCAAATTTCCACAAGGCTGCTATGAAAACTGGGACATGCAGGAAGCATTGTAGGCTCTGTCAGAAGATTCCCCATAATGCTACTGATGTAAGTTCTGACCACCTCAACCCATTCAGAAGACAAACGGAGGAGGCGGATGAGTGGGGGGAGACACCCCCATCTGTCACACGTTTTAACCTCTGAGCAAGGTCAGAACAATTCAGAGTGAGGTAGTGATAGCACGTCAGAACAGCTGAGTTTTTCTGGCTCAAGTATATAAAGCTAAATGCATGTGCATGCCCTTTCTGTTAATTGTTAATCAGCCGACACACCACAGACCCTCACCCCCTGATAAGTCTTGTATACCGTAGTATTTTTTAAAGGTTATACCATGGTATGAAAATAGTCAATACCACCCAACCCTAATGGTCAAGGCCACCATTGGCCACCCCCTGACTTGACCATTGCACTTGATGGTGGATAAAATGGCCCCCTCACTAGGATCCATTGCTCTGCACGGCTTTGGACAAGAAAAAGAAAAACTCCCTCTGTTTTTAAGCACAGTTCAACTCTTACCCACAGGAAAAGATTCAGGTTTACCTACATTCCTACTCCAGAAAAAAACGCCTCAAAAACTAAAAACATTCAATATTTAAACCCCTCAGCTTTGGGGGACATGGATTTACTGCTTGTCCTTCAGTGTAGTTGCTCCTCTTGGTAACCGTTTTGCCACTTGTAGCTTCCATTTTGTCACTTTATTTCTTGGCAATCTTTCTGGTTCTTTTTAAGCTTTTTCAGTTTCACAGGCCGGTCTGYGTGAACCTGCAGATCCATCCAGATGTTGATATTATCAGTACCATCTTCATGTAGCTGAAAGCTCAGAACATGGCTCTTCTTCAGCTACAGAACATTCAGCTGCTTCATCCGTTTTAAACTTTCTAGATTTGTCATGTCCACTGTGAACTGACACCAACATATGCTAATGGTGATATGACAGCATGTTGGATCTGGTCCATACCAGCAGTGGTGGGCACCAGCCCGCTAAAACGCAGATCTGGTAATTTCGGACCTAAATATTTCGTTTGCGCTTTAGCGGACTTACTACTTTTTATAACTCATAAGTGGATTTGCGCTTTATAAAATTAAAATGCAGTACCACTAATAACTAATTATCTACCAGTCATCATTATGTTGAACAGCAGAAGGTATGACTGTCAATGAATCACAACACATGTGATCTATCCAACAGCACCCCTCCCAGATAAACACACTTATTGTGAAGGTATACATCCTGCTGACTGTTGCTTTGGGTCACGGTTCTGATTTCCCACAATGCTTTGTGTCTGCTTACGTAGCAGGAAGGCAATGTTTAGTACTCCCTGTCCCAGCTAAAACAGTTAACGTTTGTAATCCATACTAAAATTTTGTATGTATTGATTTATTTTACTTTACAATCGGAGCTCCTTTTTAAAAAAAAAAAAAGTTTAAACACTGGAGCTCAATACTTGACGTAATTGATTGAAACAACGTGGTTAGAGACTCAGAAATGATTTAAAGATGTTATGCTGATGAAGACTGACATCTAGTGGTCAACTGGAGCAACTACATGDRAAVCTTTAAAATCCAAGCTCTTATTTTGAAGGGAACATAGTTTCCTGTAGTCCGTGCTTTCGTTTCCCGTCACAAATCAAATCCATCATGTACCCAGAATGCATCGCTTTAGTTTTCCAATAAACAGTTTTAAAATTACTTTATTGATGCTTCTTTAATGAAAAATCTACAACAAACAAAAGAAAAAGACAAAGAATCAGCCGAACTAGCAATCCTCAACAACTTTTTAATTTTTACACCAGGAGCTAAAGTTCTGTTTCAGGAAATCACATCCTCAGCAATCGGTGGTTGTAGGATTAAGTTGTAAAAGAGTTCATACACCACTAGTTGGCAGTGTTGTACATATATTGTACATGAATTATTGCCAGATAGTGTCAAATTGTACTTGCACTTTAAAATTTGATTCCCCTGGTTTTTCAATGGCATAAGTGCTTTTGAGGTTGCGGACCTAAATATTTAAATCAGCGCTTTAGAAATTGCGGAGCTAATTTTTGGATTAGCGCTGCCCACCACTGCGTACCGGCATGGTGGGGTCCAGATTTGACTTTGTTTCTACTTCTCTTTGTTTCACAAGAGACATTCTGCACCTGAGTAGGCAGACACAATTAGAAAAACAGATGCTAATTGTGTCTTAAGAATAAGTTTGCTAATTTTAGCTACTCTTTTGCTAATTTTAGTGTCTGTTTTACTTGAGCTACAGTTTTTCTAATTTATCTTTTTAGCTAATTTTTAGTACTGTTTTGCATCAGGACATGCTGTTCTGCAGATTTTAGCTACTGTTTTGCTGCTCTGAGCCTTTAGCTACAATTCTTCTGTGCTTAGCTTTTAGCTACTGTCTGCTACATATATCTGCTTATTTTAGCTGCTGTTCAGCTGGCTTTCACTTTAACTTCTTTTTTTGCTGCTTCAGCTGACATTCAGCATTCACACTGTATCTCTGTAGTTTGTTTGCATTACAAAAATTATTCTGACATTTTTAGATTTTAGAATTATTTCAGTTTTTCTATGTTCTGAGGATTTGATTCAGACCTAAAATAAATGTAAATAACAAAGGACATCACTTTTTGTAGTTGTTTTACTCAGAAAAATCAGTTTTGAAGCTGAGATGATGGCAATAATCCTTCATACTCTAATATTTTTTATGTAACTCATAACGGTTGGTGACAAAAGTTGAGCAAGAGAAGTTGTGCAGACTTGTTTGGCAGCGTGGGCACTTCCTCCAGAGCAGCAAAGGCTCMTGGGAGAATAACAAGTCAGTGTGTGGGATTTCACCATAGTTTGTGTTATTTTGATCACAAAGCTGAAAGAGTTTGTTTAGTTTCAATCTGAATTCATTTAATTGGACGATTAAATGTTTAGATCTGTTCTTTGTTTAACTTTCCTCTGACCTGAGATCACCTGGATGATCTCTGTTTGCTGATGATTGATGTTATATCTGTTAGTGAGTGTTGCCGCTCTCATTTCTAATGGGTTGTTGTTGTTGTTGTTGTTGTTGTTGTTGTTGTTGTTGTTGTTGTTGTTGTTGTAGGACTGGCAGTCAGCCTTGGTTTTGGAGCACTTGCAGAAGTGGCCAAGAAGAGTTTAAAACCCAAACAAGAAGGTAAGAAGAAGCAGCTTATTGTTAGAATCAGGTGTATATATCTAAGCTAGGGTTGGGCAATTTTGGCAAAAAAATTAATCACGATTAATTGTGGTATTTAGCCGATAACGATTAATTTGACAATTAATCCCCTGGAGTCCCTGGACACCCTTATGTCCTGGTCACATGACCAATTTAGTGGGAAAGATTTGTTCTTCATAAAAATCTGTTCCAAATTGTATAAAAATTACAGTCTTCAGGCTATACATAAATTTTAAATTGTGATGATAGATAAAGAAATTACAGCACTTTTTTTAAAATGTTCGTCATATTTGAAGCAGAGAGGAGCACGGAGCAGACTCTGCCTGGTGGCATTAATCATATTAATCGTCAAATGGCAAAAAATAATCGATTATTGTTTTTCTGACAGTTAACTGCACACGATATGATTATGCCCAACCCTAACCTAAGATGCCTTTTTGCATGTATTGCTTATCAGACAGTAAAAATGAAAGGACTAGCGTTCCTTGATAGAATGCATATCATCCGCCACCTCTTATACCAGTATTTTAAACTTTGATCATCTTCTGATGAGAAGGAATGAAGTTCTAGTTGTTTTGATAAAGAGCTTTTCTGCAAAGGCTTGTGTGATGTTTCAAAATCTCAGCAGCTGGAATATTTGTTTATAGTGACTCTGATGTTCTACTTCTAAATCTGTAGATTTGACAAACTTGGAGCCATTTTTGTGTTGGTTCATGTCGATTAGCTGTGGGGTTGTCATGAAATGTGCTGACTCAAAGTTGGAATAATAAAATCCTGCTCTTGTTACCAAGTGTTGAGCTCCTGTAGTGTTAAGCAGCTGTAATGAATGTTTTTTTTTTAGTGAACAAAAAGGCGGTGTTGGATTCCAATCCATTCCTATCAGAGGCCAACGCTGGGAGGATTGTCCGAACACTTTGCAAAGTTCGAGGGGCAGCTCTAAAGATCGGGCAGATGCTCAGTATTCAAGGTGAGGAAAGTCAAAATCTCTATAAACTGCTCTTTTTAACGTAAAGTTGTAGAAATATAATCATCAATGATTCGTATCAAACTGATGTGTTGTAGTGACATTTTTAAAACCAGTGATGTGTGTAAAGTTCAGTCACTGCTGCCTCACAACATGACTTCAGTATGTTTGAGATTCATAATCAGTTAAAAAGTTCAGGCAGGGTTCTAACAGACGGACCACTTGTTTGGTTCCATCCTCAGCTCCTGCTTCTGTCCTGTGAGGAAGCTGAGTGAAACATTAGTTTTCTGAAGGGTCAATCTTCTTCAGTCTCTCAGAATCCCTCGTTCA
Source organism: Austrofundulus limnaeus (assembly GCF_001266775.1). Classification (NCBI taxonomy): domain Eukaryota; kingdom Metazoa; phylum Chordata; class Actinopteri; order Cyprinodontiformes; family Rivulidae; genus Austrofundulus; species Austrofundulus limnaeus. The sequence continues at coordinate 18,310 of NW_013954115.1, forward strand.
GGTCATTCCTGAATCCTGTCTCCACTTCTTCCATGATTCCAGCCAACATGGCTGCAGGACAGAACCTAACAATGTGGACTTCTAGGCTTTGTTCTTGTACTGAATAAAACAATTTGACCTAAAAGCTTGTTCAGTATAGTTTTAAATTGTTTGTATGTACGTACGCACACACGCACGCATGCACACACACACACACACACACACCCACACACACACACACTGTGTGACGGTGGACAGACCTGCTCAGGACAAGTCTGAACTGGCTCTTTACTCATGTAACTGCATGAAGTTCTGCTGCAGACCACGTGTGTTGACTTAACTTTAACACAGCTAATTTTGATACACAAAGATACACAGAACAAATATTTTTGTGTATTTTTAAATGAGTAAAACTGCTTGATGTATTGTTGGGTTTAGTATTRTTGACAGTTCAATAAAGTGAAGAAAATCTTTTTTGGCCTTGGATTATTTGGTGTAACAAAAAGAGGTTTTGCTCTATTTAAGGTAATGTTCAATAAAATAAAAGCATATAAACATATGAAGCCGAACAGTCGACATGCGGCCACATGGYTGTTCAGCGTTTGTTTCACACACACACACCTTTCATTGCTCCAGAGACAGAGACCATGCTGAGCTCCTGGGAAACCCCTCCAGCTGCAGTATACGTCACTGCATGGGCTTCCTTCCCACTGGAGTCTACACCCCGGAAATCTCTGATCCGCTGTTATCTGTCCACAAATCTGTCCCGGTTAAAGCTTCACACTTTTCTGCAGATGAATTCCTTTGTGCAAAATGTTTTTTTAATCTCCATTCATGATTTTTTTGTCTATTTGACTTTCTTTATAAATGTCAGCTTCTGGTTACAACAGTTGCATTCTGGAAGTGAGTAGTTGTAGCAAAATGCAGCATCTGAGCACTTTCAAACAAACACGCCCACGAACTTCGCACAGAACGCAGTGAGAGACAGTTGGGCCAAGGCCTTGTGTCAATAACACAGGGGCGGTTCTAGGGGCGGGGCCACAGGGGCATTGGCCCCAGCTGAAATCTGATTGGCCCCCTTAAGTGCTCCTGTCCTGTCACTCATCTGTCCTTTACCTGGGGGTGATGATGGTGGATGCAGTTCCATGTTCAAACACTAGAGGCGCTCATGAGTCAAATAGTAAAGTCCAGAATGAATCAAGCTGACAGAATTCTTCTCTTCTTAAAATGTGAACAATCCTGCAAAAAAGTCTTTCAGCTGACAAATGGCTGGATTTTCTCACATGTTTGAAAATATTTTATCTATGTTCAGTAAAATGTATGAAAAACTGTTGAGGAGAATTTACTGTGCCAGATTTTTGGTACCACTTTACAATAAGGCTCCCCTTATAGATGGCTTATAAAGAGTTTATAGATAGGTTATTAATTCATTTGTAAAGTTTACACTTCATAAATCATTAATAAATAAAACTGGACAATTTTGTCTCTTTCTCGTAATTATTGCAAAATAAACACTTATTAATAATTTTTAAAGTGTTAACAGATTAATAACCTATCTATAAAATCTTTAAAAGCCATCTATAAGGGGGGCCTTACTGTAAAGTGGTACTTTTTTTTTTTAATTACGTTACAAGTGCTTGAAGTGTAAAACGTATACACTGGGAATTTGTGTGAAAGGATGTTGAACAAAGTCTTGGCACCTCTTTGAATATTGTCGCTCCTTGATGGCCCCTTACTCAGAAAAATCCTAGATCTGCCACTGCAAGGTCGGGAGCTCCTATTTGCTCTCAAAATCAATTGACACATTTTTCGACATGCAACTGTGACAATGAGAGATGATTTCGGCAATTCGGAGGGAATATACAGAGGCCTTAATACAGCAAATGAAGGTTTTTCTGAAATTGATCAACTGGCATCAGCAGCCCAAACAGTAGCTAATCTGTCATTGTTACGTTTGGGTCGTAGGTTTCACATGAGGTGGACCAATGTAACATTGTTTTTAAAATGTTGTGTTTTAGCTGTCCACATGAAAACACACGCTTTGTGTCTCAAGATTTTTCCTGGAACCCAGTTTTTTTTTAAATCTACCATTTTGAGTCCTTTAAAACTGCTTTCTCATGTGACTGAAACAATAATAACTAGACATGGGTTTTTACGATGTAAAAACAAGTGTGCATTGCCACGTAGCATGTCATTGCAGCATGGCTTTGCCTGCAGCATTGGACTTGCAGAATGAACTTTGACCAAGTTCAAATGTGTTTTCTATACCAGCTTGTGCCTGTCAAGTCATCAGGTGTTTAGAATTAAGGTAATTGTGTGACAATATGAAGTTTGAAGAGATTTCTTCTTAAAGTTGCATTAGCCAGGTTTTGAACCCTGAACCCTGATCTCCCTCATGAAAGTCCATGACATAGACCATTAGACCAATGGAGTTGTGGCAGAAGGTGGTGGCAGGGGTTGGTTTGTATGTGTGCAGAAAGAGGCCATATTGCCAATATAATTATTGACACTAAACTGCATAATATTACAACAGTAGAGTAGTATTAAGACAATATTATAGTAAAACATCAAAATACAATCATATTAATATTGTAATCACTGAACTACTGAGTTTAAATATTCTAAAACTAAGGTGCAGTACCATATTGTGTAGATGCAGCAGGGGGCAGTATTGGACCAATACAAGGCTCCATTGACTACCATTATAATTTATTAAACATTTAATATTTCAAAAACTATAAGTTTTACAGGCACCAAAAGGCATAGCCATCATTTGGCACAGGGGCTTTACAGATATAAATTAAAATGGCAGCTCTAGGACAAAGTATGCAGGAGGAGAAGCATGGCAAAGTTGAGATGACTTGGATGGGAAACGAATCACAATAGTGTGCATTGGCAATGCACGCTGATAATAAAAAAATGTCCTGAGTAGTCACAAATGGCAGTTTCCAAGTCTTTATTCAATGATGTAAAGCAGAAATAAAGATTCCAAGGTAAAAAGGTTTCCACTTTTTGTACAAGAGAGGAATCTTCCTCATATGTTATGGAAAATTGATGACCTGCTGTATTTAGACCCCCCAAAAAATATCTGACACTTTCAACTCAGAGGTTTATTTAGATCTGACTCCTATATCGGTATGTGCAAATCACTTCATTGATCAAATCAGTGGTAAATAATTACTAAAATAAACAGGCTCTGTTGTGTATATGTGTCCTAATACAGTTTATAACCCCATACAGTATACTGAAATAAAATGTTTCAGCCAATAAATATTTGAGGTTCCAACTGTCAATGAGATGCTTTCAGCTACCTTAGCTCTGTAAATAATCTGACTTAAGATTCTTTACAGAGTTATTGTTAATTGTTTTACAGTCACACACAGTGTATACTTACATAATCAGTATGTATACTGATTATGTAAGTATACATAATCAGTATACACACAGGTGTGTGTGTGAGTTTACTGTTGGGATATGCATTTAGCTACTGCTGTATGTGTATTCCTCCCTAGATTTTAATTACAATAATGTCAAAATCATGTAAAACTGTACTTCACAACGTGTAACTTTAAAGTATTTGTAACATGCATATCCTTCAAATACAAAAAGTCAAAGAAAACATCTTTATGTTTAAGAAACTTGGCATAATACACACGATTTTACCCATTTTGTCACATAACTGACATATTTTCTTTTGAACTTGGCTCAGCCAAAGTGAAACAGGAAGTGACATCAAAGGGGAACTCTTTAAGAAAGGGAACTCCCTGGTCTTTGCTTATTGAAACAATATTATTTGAACTCTGACTTTTCTTCATCTCTCTCTGATAGTGACTCAAAATAATCTAAAGAAACATGATTCTTCTCGACAGCCACTGTAGCAATGCTCTGTTCATATTCATCACTTCCTGTTACTTCACATGTGAATATCTCAACAACTGTTTATCTCAGTGGCGTAAAATTATTTTTCCAATATGTTAATGTTGGCTTTCCAAAAATGCATTCATATTTATTACAAAAAAGATGCTGTTGGCACTTTAAGATCTTTATTTTGTCACAGCTAAATGTGTAGCTTTAAGCTGTATGTTTATCTATAAAAATATATTTAACTAAAACTTTAATCTGCTTGTACAGCTTAGTAAACCTCTTGATGCTAAGTGTGGACCATGTGAGTCAGTTTTATAGGACTAGCTTAAAGCTTCCCTTTTAGCTATAGCTTAATATATTATTAGCTATATATACGTATAGCCTAAATATACACATTTAGTCAAGGCTAAATATGTTAGCATTGGCTCTGTTTTGATATTTAAGCTGTAAGTTTAGCTGAATATACACTCACCGGCCACTTTATTAGGTACACCTGTCCAACTGCTCGTTAACACTTAATTTCTAATCAGCCAATCACATGGCGGCAACTC
>NW_013954115.1:22803-27499 GCF_001266775.1 Austrofundulus limnaeus
CCACGAAGAATTGAGGCAGTTCTGAAGGCAAAAGGGGGTCCAACCCGTTACTAGCGTGGTGTACCTAATAAAGTGGCCGGTGAGTGTATAGCTTTGAGCTGTCAATTTAAATGTAGCATAGTTGTGTTTACAGTTCTTCTGTGTTTGTCTGTGTCTCTTTCCTGTCCTCCAACCAGCCGGTCGAGGCAGATGGTCTCCTGTCCTGAGCCTGGTTCTGCTGGAGGTTTCTTCCTGATTAGCAGGGAGTTTTTCCTCTCCACCGTTTAATCAGGATGGGAGACTGTGATGAAGTGATTCAACACAATCTGCAGCTTTCTTCTTTACATTGTTCTTTTTATGTACAGTGTCCTGAGACAACGTACGTTGCGACTTGGAGAAATATAAATAAACTTGAAACTTGATACAGTATAGTCACTTTTAGCTATAGCTTAATATATCATTAGCTATATATGGCCTAAATAAACACAATTTAGCCAAGGCTAAATATGTTAGTATTGGCTCTGTTTTGATATTTAAGCTGTAAGTTTAGCTTAATATCTAGCTTTGAGCTGTCAATGAAGCATAGTTGTGTTTACAGTATAGTCACTTTTAGCGAGTATGAAGTGTACCGAGGGTGTGTAGCAATTTTAAAGTAAAGACACAATAATAATTTACCAACACTTAATATTAGCAGAAATAGAAATGATTCATTAAAGTTTACAATATTGCTGTTGTAATAACAGCTGTTTTCTGCTGCATCCCAGTGATGATTGGGGAAAAAATGCTCTTATTATTAAGTGTTGAGCTCCTGTAACACTACAGGAGTTTACCTGCAGTTTTTTAATTGTTTCTTAATTGTTGGTTAAGTACTTTTCTTTTCTCTTAGATGATGCCTTCATCAACCCTCAGCTGGCTAAAATCTTTGAGCGTGTTCGTCAGAGTGCAGACTTCATGCCCACAAGACAGATGATGGTACAGTATGAGCTGAAACACACAAAACACAACTCAGCAAATCTTTTATTTATTTATTTATTTATTTATTTATTTATTTATTTATTGATTGATTGATTGATTTTTCCCTTCTACCTACAGAAAACTGTTGATGATGATCTGGGACCAAACTGGAGGGACAAGCTGGAGTTCTTTGAGGAGAAGCCGTTTGCAGCTGCGTCCATTGGTCAGGTGCACTTAGGGAGGCTGAAGGATGGCAGAGAGGTGGCCATGAAGATTCAGGTATTTCCACACAGATCAAACACCCAACTGTGATATCGTTCAATAAAATAAATCTAATAAAAACACAATGTTCCCTACAGTACCCTGGAATTGCCAAAAGTATCGAGAGTGACGTGCGGAACATTATGACCGCCCTGAGTTTAAGCAACGCTCTGCCTCAAGGTGGTTTTTTGACGTGTTTATCATTCATATGATAACAGCTGCTATTGTGTGAAGTTGGTCACCTCTGCTAATGTCAATATGCTGAACGACAGCAGCACGATTTTCTCTTGTTCTCTGTGGTTTTATTTGACTTCTTGTACAGGTTTGTTCCCAGAACATCTTATTGAGGTCATGAGTCATGAACTGGCCCTGGAGTGTGATTACATAAGAGAAGCAAACTGTACCAGAAGATTTCAGTAAGTTCTTCACAGTTTGGCTGAAATTTTAAAAAGTCAAACTGCTCTTCCTATAAAAGAACTCATTAAGACTGGTACAAAAAAACTTCATAAAGAGGTTAACATAGCTTACGGGTTGCGAATACCCAAAATTCAGTGACACTGCAGCTGAAAATTTCCCCTTTATTCTAACAGTTCCATTCCAGTGACTTGCCGCCAGTGGTGGGCAACACTAAATTAAATTTTAATTCCGCAAGTTCTAAAGCGCTAGTCAATTTATTTAGGTCCGCAAGTTCAAAAGCACATATGCTCAATAAAACTTAGTGGAAGCTAATATAAAGCGCAATATAACCTCCATTTACCAGAAAACATTCAGCTAAGAGAAAAGTCAGTACTTTACTACCATCTAGTGGTAAAATTATTTTCTTTGACAGATTGGCACATATCGGCGCAGAATGGGGAGGTGATTTGTAGAAACAGACTTTTAAATCATGGTGTTAAAACAAAATATAATTGTTGATTGTTAGTTCTGCTGCTTCTCGGTCATTTTCTTATGTTTAAGGCAGCGCTTCAGTAAGAAAACATGCTGATATATTAGTAATTTTAAACTATTTGTTGTAAAACTGAAGCAATGCATTCTGGGTAGGCTACAGGACACAGAACAGGAACTCTGTTCTTTTCAAAATAAGAGCGTGAATTTAAACTGTTCAGTGTTTCTTTCTTTACTATTATTTATTTAATATTTATTGCTACGGTGCCCCTCGGAGAGAGGAGGTACAATATGCACAGCTGAGTGTGGTTCTGCAAATCAGAACCACAGTTAGATTGTCACCCAGTGAAGAAGTTGTTTGCTTCCTGCCACGCAAAGAATTGTGGGAACACTACAGTCTGTACTAAGTGAAAACCATCACCGGGAAGAGTCAGAAGTCAGAGTACAGACTGAGGGGTCACTGTTTCCTCACAGTGGAGATACACTGTGATAAGTAGAGACGGTGTTCCCCTTCATTGTTCGAGAAAAACTTGAAGTTTTAACAAATTATGTGGCTACTAAACGTAGTGAGACTAGACGGCCTTTTAGCTTTGCTTTAGATGAAAATGATGTTTGAATGTGAAACATTATTTGCAATTAGCGCTACTCTATTCTAAATTTAGAAAGCACAAATCTGCACATCAATTTATGAAATTAGTAAAACCCCAAAAGCACAAAGGAGAAATTTAGGTCCGCATTTGCACTTTAGGGGACTAGTGCCCACCACTGCTTGCCACCTTAGTCTCAGACCTGTCGTAAAATTAGCAAAGCTTTAGATTTTCATTAAATCTGCCAATGTTCTAGGGAGCTGCTGAAGGATCACCCTTTCTTCTACGTGCCAGATGTGATCGACGATCTGAGCAACAAACGAGTCTTCACCACAACTCTGGTGTCTGGATTCCCTCTGGATCAGGCTACAGATCTCTCTCAGGAACTCAGGAACGAGGTACACATCCAAGCTTCAGAGCTAGGCTGACCTGTGCTCTGCCATGACACCAGACCTTGGTGAGGCAGTGACATGAGGTAGGTGAGCCAATCATCTAATAACCTGGTCTCTCTCTCTCTCTCTCTCTGCCAGATCTGTGAGCAGATTTTGATTTTGTGCCTCAGAGAGCTTTTTGAGTTCAGGTTCATGCAGACTGATCCAAACTGGTCGAACTTCTTCTACGACCCACAGACTCACAAGGTCAGTTCCTTCTTCCTTTTCCTTTTCAGATACAGTGTCTGTGTCTCAGTTCATGGGTTGCAGCCAACATCGACCACAGCCGACGTTGGCTTCAGTCTTGGTGGACCGTAGGCCGCTCGTGTCGGCTGCATTAACGGCTGTGAAATGAGACGGTCTAGTCTACGGAAGGTGTATGTTTGAGTGACCACACGCTGCCTCGTTACCATCGTGATACGTTTCAAATCACATCACTGCTGTTGTAATTGCGAGGTATAACTTCATAAAATTCTGTTTTTTTATACTTTATTTTTTTATTTTTGATATGTTTTTTATACAGAACAGCAATGAGAAAGAAGAAAGAAATAATACTAATACTAACAAGACTAAAAAAATAAAAAGATAATAAAAATAATAATACGTTAAAAATAGTCACAACAAGGACATTAAACAGCACTCAGAACAGTGAGGTCACCAAGGGAGGGACACAGCTACACTTCACAAGAAGATCAAACTGAAACTGATAAATTCTGACAGTCAGGTTACTGTAGATGTAAAGTTTCATGAAGAGTCAAACAGGTGGGAGATTTACCAAGTCATGCAAATCTGCTCTGCACCTAACCTCAGATTTCATCCTTAATAATGATTTGTGATACTCAGCTTACTATCGAGTTCCTACATGTAAACCATTTCAACAAGTGTTTKTTGATTTTGTTTTCCTGGAGTCTTAGGGAAAAAGTAAACATTTCCATTTCACATATTTCTTCTACTGTGGCTAACCAGTCCCTCAATGTCAGTGGGCTCCCAGTAAGCCACTTTCTTGTTATTGATTTCTTACTTGCTATTAGTAGTATTTTCAAAAGGTACTTATCCTGAGTGTTGAGTTCACTTGGTAAATTACCCAGATATATAGTTTTAAAGTTATGCTTTATTTCAAATCCAAGAATTTTTCTCATCTCTTTGGTAACCTTTGACCAATAGGAATAAATCAGTGGGCAGCCCCAGAAAATGTGGAAGTGGTCAGCCATCACATTATCACATGGTCTCCAACAGTGCCCTGATTCGGTCCTGCTGGTCTGACACAATGTTCTTTTGGAGGTTATAAAAAAGATCTAACAATATTCTTCCATGAAAATCCCCTCCATTGTCCTGAGCTTGTGGTGGTGGAGTTAATCTGGCAAATGTTTAGCCACTCATCCTCTGTCAGTGTTATTTTTGCCTGCCTTTCCCATGAATTTTTAATATATATTGTTGTTTTTTTATTGGCTTCTAAGCACCCATATATTCTGACAGCCTCTTCTTATAGGATTTACCTTTTATAAGCATCAATAAAGATATTAATGAGGTCTTGATCATCTTTTTCCAATGTTTTAATGTTCTTATTAAAGTAGTGCCTGAGCTGCAGGTATCTGAAAA
>NW_013954115.1:27599-32087 GCF_001266775.1 Austrofundulus limnaeus
GCTGGATCAGATCACTGTGATTGTTTATCTTACCACATGAGTTTAAATGAGAGGCACGTTTGGAGAAGCGGCAGCGTCTCCAGCCTCATGATGAAATCCGCTGAGTTTTTTYCGTGCTCKCTCTCCGTGTGMGTYGGGGTTACTTCGTTTGGCCTCCTTCGTCACCCRGGACAGTCTGTCCAACTTCTCCATCTGCACTGCCGTGTGGGAACCATCGTAGCTAGGAGTGCAGTCAGGCGTGAGACCCCTCTTCTGCAGATCCTTCATGGCGTCCGCCGCAGTGCTATACGTGATCGGGCCACCGTCAAAAAACACACGGAGCTTAGCCRGCGGTGGGGTTTGGAAGCAGAGACCTTCTTCTTTCAGAAGTTTTCTGATGGGGCGTAAGCTTTCCTCTTCTTTTGAGTCCCTGCAGGATAGTCCTGATCGAAATAAACCTGCTGCTGGTTGAGGCGAATTTCTCTTTTCTTCCACGCGGTGCGAAGCACCAAATCCCTGGTTCTAAATGCCAGAAAAGAGATCACCACGGAGCGGGGGCTCGCGTTCTGYGGTGGTTTGGGACCCAAAGCCCGCTGGCAGCGTTGTATAGCCAGGTCGATATCTTGGAGTGACAGCTCAGYCTTAATGAAACCGTCCATAAATTCCAGCAGATTATCTCCCTCTGTATCTTCTGTAATCTCGTACACACAGATATTATTTCTTCGTGAGCGTGCTTCTAGATCAGTCAGTTTGGCTTGAATTTTATCTTGGTTGTTAATAGTTTGAGACAGCACCTCTTTCACCGCTGCGGCCCACTCCTCCATTTCTGCCACACGTTGTAAAGACTCCTCCGACCTCTTTTGACACAACTTCATTTAGTTTTCCATTAATCTCCTCTTAAAATTTTCTTAAATCTCTCTTCATGTCGGCGGTGAAGTCATCATGAAAGCAGCACAGCTCTTCCTTCATGTCTTTACGGATAGCTACGATCTCTTTGTGGATAGCTCCGATGCTAGCTTGAAGCCCTTCCATAGCCATGTGCTGGTCTGATGTGCTCTCATCGAGTAATGAAGTTCTCTCGCCCGTTTCTTCTGTCTGTTTTGATTTCCCGTTACTTTTTGATGCTTTTCCCTTTTTCATAAAATAGTCAGTCTTAGTGGGTTAACTCAGCTCTGGCAAAGGGGATTTAGCCGAGCGAGTTGGGAGCTCTGGTTCAATGCGTCTGCTCACCTCAGCGCCATAACCGAAAGTCCATAAAATTCAGTTTTAATAGAGAAACATTAAAAGTAAATACATAAAAAGCATTAATAATTTGAGTTTTGCTTCAGTATCAGTTCTTGTAGCTGCATTTTATTTAACATCTCAGTGCAACAAAACTTTCTTCAGCTAAGGCCAACGTCACACTACAAGAAAATCAGGCTGATTTTTTCCCTTCCAACAATCTTAAGGAAGTCCAGATTATCATGATGTCTCTAAAGATAATCTGAGCAGATCTTCCCGCCATGGGTGGCGAGTTAAGAGTGATCTAGTCGGCTCGGAAGGACGTCGGGACCGCTCCGACCTCAAATCAGGGATATTCAACATGTTTGATTTTTTGGCCCGATATCACAGTGTGTGTAGTGTTCACCTGAGCTCTCAGCCTGTTGAATGAGACGTGTAGCCAATCAGAAAGAGAGGTGACGTAAACAAAAACTGTCATAACTCAGCTGAAAGTCTGCTGGATGTTAAAAGTCTTATGGAACTGTTTTTCCTCTGGTAAAAATAGTCCACAAACGGTCAACATTGTTTCTTCCTTGTTGCAAATGTTTATTTACTCTGAACTCACGTCTCTCTGGAGGTCACGTGAGATTTTTCCTCCAACGTATGAATTCTCGCGAGATTTCAGGAAGTCTTGCGTGATTTAATATCTGACATCTGAATGTTCATGAATGAAATATCTTTTCGTGTGTGGTGTGTTGTCTCTTGCTGTGTGACTGTACACCACACACTGTAGGACCAAACCTGGTAGATCCATGATGTTTTATCCTCACGTGTGGGCGCTATCAGTCTTTGAAAATCGGCCGACTGCTTTAAAATCTTGTAGTGTGACTCAGCCTTAAGTTGTTTAACTTACATTTTTCGGTCCGTGATAAAATTCCCAACTCTGCCTTTAAATAAAAAACTTTGCCATCTTTGTTTTTCTGTTTAATGTTCTGTCGGCGCAGTGAATTCTGGGATACCGTCGTCCATGTAGGATACTCGGATGCAGCTGACGACTTCGGGGTTTGTCGGCTGCATGTGTAGGCACCTACGAATTGGGACAGCCTATGGCGCGGGGCAGAGACGTATTTAGCTGACAAATGCAGCCGTCGTCGGCTGCGACCCATGAATTGAGACACAGCCAATGATGAAAAATTCTGAAATGTGGTCCATACTCAACGTAAACTTGGCAGAATCTACTAAAAAATCTGGAAGTTGTCCTGCATGTACAGCTGTAGTCTGTAGGTAAACAACAACATAACGACACATTTAGTGGATAAACATGTCCTGCAGTTCTTTTACATTTTGTTTTTGTTTTTTTATCGATCCTCATCCGATGAATAGATGTAAGCTCAAAGCAACAACACGTTTCTGTACTTCTCTGTTCTGTGTTCAGGTTGCGCTGTTGGACTTTGGAGCAACACGAGAATTTGACAGGCGTTTCACCGACACCTACATTGAGGTGAGAAACTAAAGAATGGTAGAGTCAGAGTGTTTTAATTCTGTCTACTCTGTTTTTTATCACCCGCTGCTGGAAAATGAAGCTGGGTAATGTTTTTACCTGCTGTTCTGTTAGAAAACATCTGTGAACCAATGTGAACAGTTCTGTTTTGGAGTCAACCAGCTTCAATATGGATGCTACAATCAACAGACCTTAAAAACACAAAAATAGCTTTAAAACAGCTGACATATTGACATATTTTTACATTTACATTACATTTGACAGTTGTTGATTTGGTTAAAATCAGGTGTGGTAGTAGCTGAGAGTGGTCACCAACACGTACTGCGAGTGTGACATCTTGTGATCTTGCATGAGATTCAGTAATATGTTTTTTTTTGTTGAGGTTTGACCAAATTATTTTTAGTCCCATTCTTCGACTAGGAAAGCAGAGGGTGAAATGCATTCCTTCAAGAAATGCTTGCCTTTTAAGATTGTAAGTAAGTAAAGTTTTATTTATAAAGAGCCTTTCACAGAAATATATTCACAAAGTACTGTTCAATCATTAACAAAGTAAAAATGGTGGAAAGATAAAATAAAACTGAATAAAACATAAGCAACATAATGAAACATCAAATCAAGATTAAATTCTAAAATTGTAACTCACAAGGTCAGTGCAGAGCAAAATATACAAATAATACAAAAACCATAGAGAATGGGGGAGAGAGAAATGTGCCGTATGTTCAATAATAGAAAAACACATGGTGAGCGTTCACTGTGGCTGGCAGTAATGGTGAATGGTTAGCTAAACGCTTGAGAGAAAAAGTGAGTTTTTAGGAGTGACTTGAAGGAGACAATGTTATCAATGGAGCTCAGATTAACAGAGAGTTCATTCCAGAGCCTGGAGGTCACAGAGGAGAAGGACCGGTCACCACGGGTCTCAAAGTGAGTGAGGGGAACCATGAGGAGATGTTGATCCTGTGAGAATGATTGATTGTGGGAGTTTTTGAAACAAGTTGCAGCTTCCTCATTTTAACTAAATAAACCTCATAATAAAAATAATTTTTGTTCCAGAAGACATAAAAAAAACTTCCTGTATTTGCCAGAGAGTCACATGGATCAGTTTCCTCGTGGATCTCAGATCCACTGTGAGCTGCAACATCAGCCCTCTTTCTTCATCTAAAACATTTAAAAAATACAAATACCTTTAATTTGACACTACCGCTTCTAATTACAACTTCCTTTATTTTGTAGCTATGAGAAAACGCTCAGCTCAGCAGAATCACCTGTCAGGTTTAAAGTAGGGTTTCTTCCACCTGAGTGGGCAGATCGACGGGTGTAGTTGGTGGACTGAGAGCATCCTAACCCTGTTCAACGTTCATCACTTTGTGTCGATGCTGACTCATCATTATTCAGAGTTCTGTGATGTAATTATATAATGATTATTGATGCATCTTGTTTATTAAGTTTGGTAATAAACCAGGAGGCAGCTGGTGATGATTTTTCTCCAGAACCGTGCAAAACCCAAGTAGGACTTACAAACTGAAAAGATGACTTATTTTACATGAAAACAATGATTTGAATATTTTCCAATAAATAATGCACCATCATACACTCACCGGCCACTTTATTAGGTACACCACGCTAGAAACGGGTTGGACCCCCTTTTGCCTTCAGAACTGCCTCAAATCTTCATGGCGTAGATTCAACAAGGTGCTGGAAGCATTCCTCAGAGATTTTGGTCCATATTGACATGATGGCATCACACAGTTGCCGCAGATTTGTCGGCTGCACATCCATGATGCGAATCATCATCATCATCATCATCATCA
>NW_013954115.1:33087-34695 GCF_001266775.1 Austrofundulus limnaeus
GTAAAGAATTAGAGAAAAATTATTAATGTTAAATGTAAATATATTCTCATTATAATAAATTAATAAGTTTTACATCTAAAAATCATATTTTATTCTATTTTCGTCATTCAGAAACCTATTAAATTTCTGTTTCATGTAGGAGAAATACACTTTTTCAGTCAGTATTTAATACAGCTGGCAAAATAAACTGTTAAAATATTTATGATGTGCTTGTTTTTTAATTCAGGAGTTTATAAAATAATCCTTCATGTTATGGAAACACCTTCTTGATTCAAGAGAAAACTCATTTTTAAAGAAAATGGCTGCTTAATTCCAATTAATTGGAAATCAATCTATAAGATAAATCAACTTCAGATTAATTCATTAATCGATAACTTGCATCCCTAATTTATACAGAAATGTAATTAATTTATATCTACTCATATTTATGTAATTAAGCGTTTTAATGATTTTGCCGATTAATCGATTAATCAAAAAAATAATCGACAGATTAATTGATTATTAAAATAATGGTTAGTTGCAGCCCTACAGTTGATGCTAACTTAATGCTGATGATGTTGTTAAAAAACTGTCTGCAGTTAGCATCACCTTCATCACTGTAAAACTTTACACTAATCATGTTTTCATCATTCATCCTGTGAAAACTGAGAACAGATGTAAAAACACTGGTTTGTGTTTGCTAAGGTCCATCAGCTGCAGAGAACATCTTGGTTTGGGTCGACTCCAGTCAGCAGTAGATGTTCATTCTCCTCACATTTCTTGTTGATAATAAAAAGTTTTTAAATGATCAAAGCTGATTTTGATGCTCACTTGTTTACATAAAGTGAGCGTCTCTTGCACTTCTTGGTGCAAACTGTTCAAAGTCTGATGTGCAGAGAGGAAAAGTCATAAACCCGTTGTACAATCTGTAAATAATGTCACAGAGACAAACCTTCAGTCCTTTCAGTACACACGTGTCACTGTGGTTTTCTCCTCAGATCATTAAGGCAGCTGCAGATCAGAACAGAGAAGGTGTCCTGCTCAAATCCAGAGAAATGAAGTTCCTCACAGGATACGAGTCAAAGGTAAGAAACCTCCAAACCATGAGAGGCCACAGCTGCAGAAAATACAAACAGGTTCAGAAAACAGCAGCTCACATACAGGAAGTGAGCTGTACCCTGTTCTCAGGGCTCCACCTAACTAAACAAACAGGTACTCCCACCTGGAGTCCATTTGTCCTGGTGGGCCCAAACCAGCCCAGGCACCAGTCTTTCTCCTTTATTGGCCAGTTCTAATAGACTTGGTGTTTGTATTTATTCTGCTAGAGTGATTGAGAATTAATCCAGGTTGACAGGATTTAAGATTAATTAAACAATTACCGTATTTTTCGGACTATAAGCTGCGATTTTTATCCTGAACTTTGAACCATGCAGCTTATAGTCCGGTGCGGCTTATACATGGATTTTTTTCTTCAGCCACCAGGGGGCTCTTATGCTCCATTTGCTTCAACCACTCGCTTCAAAAAAAAAAAAAAAAAAAAAAAAAAAAAAAAAAGCGATCCTTCCAGAGCCGACTGTTGTACCAGGAAGCAGTGATTTAAAGATAGTCAATCGCCAAAAACTCAGAAAA
>NW_013954115.1:35695-39146 GCF_001266775.1 Austrofundulus limnaeus
GCCAAAAACTCATAAAAGGGGATAAAACAGACATTTTTCACGGTGGAATCTGACTGATAAAAACTTTTTTTTTGTTGTTGGACCAGAAACTGTTAAAGAAAACTACCAAAATAAGGTCAGTTAAATGAACCGTATTCCTCCGAACTTTAATTCCTAAAGGTTTGCTTTTTATGTTTTGATGTTGAATTCACTTTTTTGATGACAATTTGATGATTTCTATGATTTTGGCTTTGAAAGACACACGTTTTAGTGAGTTTAAGCGGTTGTGTCCGTACAGCAGCCTGGATGAAAGTAACATTTAAATACCTGATGTTTACAGGATTTCATGCTTTTCACCTCAGCTTTGTAGTCCTGGTTTACCACAGACTGACTGTAGCCCAGCTTCACATGATGCTCAGCTACAGACAGGGGCCGACTGGGGCAAAAAAGTGGCCCGGGAATTTAGTACCTGACTGGCCCATTCAAGGTCCGGGCTGGCAGATGGTGGAGGCAGAAACAACAAACATCATCTCAGGGCAAAATGTAAGGATGTAATGTTGAGGAATTAGTAAAGTTATTAAGTTAGCAGAGCAGCAGTTAGCTCGGTCAGTGCATCTTTTGGTCATTGGATTTTCATTTTCGAAACGGGTATTAAAAAACAAGAAATGAGTGGATATTTGATTTTTGTTTTAAAATACTGGAATTAAAATTAAAATAAAAAGCGTTTCTCATTCTTAGTGTCAAAAGGGGATAATCAAAATGTTAAAAATGATTTGAGTTTCATTTTCTGTTTCAGATAGAAAAAAAGAAAATTAGTTTAAGGCAGAAACAAAAAAAGGCTTGTTTATTTGTATCCTATGACTATCTCTTCCCCCACCAGAGGGGGCGCTCACCTGACAGCTCTGCATAATTAAACACTAATTTCTGTAAATAAAAGTCTGAAACACAGAGAGGTGTGTCCATAAATGAGTTGTATGATGATTGTTGCTCTGTGACCAAAGGCTTTGCAGAGGTAATTCATGTGACTTTTGACCAAATAAGTCTCTTTTACTGAACACATGTCAGCTACTGCCTCCATGTTTCATCTCCATTTTTCTCAATAAAAATCAAAACAAGATAAATTTCATTATATGAGTGTGTTGTACAGTTGTTGTTCTGTGAGCACAAAGGTTTGTTTTTCTCCTGAGTTTTGACAGAATCTGCTTTTTTTCTGTCAGTTCGGTGAGCAGTACTACGACTTGATATTGATCTGATACCAAATAAATACTTGAAGTCAGTATCAAAGTTTTTTACTTGTATGGGATGTTTGTTGAATAACTTTGGTATTGCAGACACCACTTCTGGTGGTGAAACAGTTTATTGTAGGGAGACAGTGAGTTGGTACGACCTGTCATGGATTATGAACAAACAAGACTTTTTTTCCTTTCTGCCTTAAACTAATTTTCTTTTATGCTATCTAAAACAGAAAATTAAACTCAAATCATTTTTTACATTTTGTTCATCCTTTTTGACACTAAGAATGAGACACTTTATATTTTGATTTTAATTCTAGTATTTTAAAACAAAAATCAAATATCCACTCTCTTGTTTTTTAATACCCGTTTCAAAAATGAAAATCCAATGACCAAAACATACACTGACCGAGGTCACAGGCACTGACCCTCAGAGTTTCAAATGGTCATTTTTGACTCATTTTCATTTTAACCCTCAAAAAATAACATTTTTATAACATAATGTGGTCTCATTTTCTTTTTCCAGCACATGAACTGTGTGAATTTAAACTTTTTTTCATTTGAATATACTGTTATTGTATATTAGACCTTAATTCAATAAATAAATAAATAAATAATACAAGTAAAATAAAATAAAAATCCAAGTGGGCAGTTATTTGTGAAACCYACAAACATTTATGATTTTTATCTTTTAGAATGCCARTGTATGATGTAAATTTCTAAAACTGATGTTAAAACATTTTAAGCAACAGTTTTATAAAATGATCAGTTACTGAGCACAGTTTGGACCTGGTCCACACATCATAATGGCTTTATTTATTTAACAGCTAAATGTTTTAAAAGTTATCAAACTAGAAACAAAAACAGCCACCTACATGAATACCATCCTCCTCCCGGTGACGTTCTCCAGACGTAGGTTCCAGTGAGGAAGAGGATGATGACGATGATGATGCACCAGCAGAAAATAAATGTCAGTTTCTGACACTTGGCTGAATTTGCTTGTAGATGCTTTTCTCAATTTTTGTTCTCCTCCCGTCCGGTTCTTCTGCTTTTTCCTCTTCATCAAACTTTTCTTCTTCTTTGGTCTTTGTGCTTGGTAAATAATGCATTGGCGCATTATCGCCATCTACTGGTATTGAGCGCAACTACACATTTTTTTCCCCTTGGTGCGTGCACTGGCCCAGTGATGCGCCGGCCCACCAAGAAAAGTCCCGGTACTCCCAATGGCCAGTCCGCCCCTGGCTACAGATGGAGCTCTGATATCTGGATTTTTATCAGCATTAAATTCACACAGATCTGTTTTAGGACTCAAAGTTTTGTGGTGTCAAAAAGGACACATCTGGTTTGCTAAAGGGACTAACCTGCCAGAACAAACAGCTGGAAATCTGGAAAAGCAGTAAAAAAGAAGAAAGTAAAGGTTTGAGGCGAAGGGTTTCAAAATAAATGAGGTTTTATTGAATGAATTCTCAGTAGATGTTCAACAATAACTTTTGAAGTCAGCTTATCCAACACAAACATGGCTGTCAGATATTTCCTGAGCTGCAGTTTGATATTTATACTCTAACGTGTATTCTGTCATGAAAACAGGCCATGGAGAAYGCCCACGTGGACGCGGTGATGATCCTGGGAGAGGCCTTTTCCTCGGAGCAGCCCTTCGACTTCGGGGACCAGAACACCACCGAGCGCATCCACCGCCTCATCCCGGTGATGCTGAGGGAGCGCCTCACGCCGCCTCCAGAGGAAACCTACTCCCTCCACAGGAAGATGGGTGGCTCCTTCCTCATCTGCTCCAAGCTCAAAGCTAAGATCCCCTGTAAGAGCATGTTCCAGGAGACGTACAGAAACTACTGGAAAGACGGAGACTCTGAGTCCCAGCAGTGAAGACTGACTCAGAACAGYATCTTAGGACAAGGACTACCTTCAGTTAGGGTTTTTTTTTTCTTAACCATGAAAATACTTTGTGGTAACTTAATCCAGAGTACTAAACTCTGCTATGATRCAGAGTTAAAATGAAACATGCCAGGAAAGAAAAAAACATATAGCAATTAAGAACTATTTTATAATGAAGTGTCTTATCAGTGGCTTGTTTTGACAAAGACTTTTCTTCCAGACTAGCCTTACTAGCTGCGTTTCCATTGAAAATGGGCTCAAAACTTTGTCGATATTCTGTTAAAGTCAAAAAACACAGTTTCGCAACTGCAGTGTTTCCATTAAGTAATAAATGTTATTAAAGTCACATG
>NW_013954115.1:40146-40785 GCF_001266775.1 Austrofundulus limnaeus
AGTCTAGAGGTGTGTTCCTCTGCAGATTTCTTCTTTGTAAAAAAAGGCATTTAGTGGTTCAGTTGTGTTCTCCATCACAACATCCAGGCAATAAAAGTGACAAACCAGAAGAAACCATTACGTTATAACGACATGTTTATCTTGATATAACATTTATCTCGTTTTTACAAAATTTTCTCATTACGAGATATTTTTGTCATTATAAGTAACACATTTTCTCATTATAATGAGATCCAGTTTAAAAACAATTTTACGTCATGTGACAGCTCTACGCTTCCGTGCAGAACTGTTTTAAAAAATGACAAATTTGAAGCAGAGAGGAGCATCGAGCAAATCGACCAGGGTCAGTCTGCTGGCATTAATTCTTAATTTTTCTGATGATTAACTGTACACGATACAATTTTGCCCAACCTTAACGACTTCTAAAAAGCAGCCTGTAGCTCTGTTTTCAGTTTTACTTTGTGCCAGATCCTGGTGAGCTGCAGCTCTGCCACATGCTGCCACATCACCTAAATTCAACTGGTTGTTCTTGTCGTTGGAGGACATAATGAAACAATGTTGTGATGGTTGGTAAGATGAGGTCACATGGAGGAAAGATACCTGTTGCTATAGGAGCTAAAAGTGTGCGAAGCTGAAAGA
>NW_013954116.1:0-1449 GCF_001266775.1 Austrofundulus limnaeus
CACCTCAGCTAATCAAGCTTACCCAATACAAAAATAGCTATAATTTGTTAGTTTTTACAGATATTGGGCTACAATTTGGTATAGAAGTAGCTGTGAGTGTCTTATTGCTAATAAACTAAGCTAGATATGCAGGAGATTTCATACATTTGACTAAAACAACCTTAAATGATCTGTTTTTTAACATAAATTGCACATGAAATGTGGCAGGTGATTTTGAGGACAGCTGGGCTTTTAATTTATAAATAATAAATAAAAAAAACGTTTATTTGCAAGTAGCCAAATTTAATAAAAGTATATTTTAGGAAGAGTAAAGTGAAGTTTGTGTTACTTGTGACATGATTGTGATGTTTGSTGTCACCTTGTTGGAGTAGGGCTGCTTGGCCAGGTTAATCCCGTCTCGGATGAGTTTATCCCGGATGATAATCTTCAGTTTGAGTTTGGGGAACAGGACCAGCTCCCTCCTGTTGCCCAGCGTCAGGTTCCGCTGCGCGCCCACGTAGCCSCCGTTCCGCCCGACGCGCTCGCCGGTGGGCTCGGTCCAGGACTTGGAGCCCCGCAGCTTGGACTCGAACTCCACCACGTGACCCGCGCAGGGCTCGGCCGCGGCCGGCACCGGCTCCAGGGTGAAGTACAGCCCGCTGGCCGTCTCTTTGGCCTCCTCCCGCAGCCGCCTGACCGCGTCGTGGACCCTCTGGCGGTGCTGCGGGATGTAGACGCCGATGGCGTCCAGGTCGGGGTCTCCGATTTGTTTACAGACCTCCAGGTCGTCGTATCCATTATCCACGAAAGACTCGACGTACTGGGAGAGCTGGAGGGTCTTCAGCCACTCGTAGACGATGACAGGTCCGTTGCTTGTCATGGTTTTTTATTTATAGGTGCCAAAATCGGCTCCAAGTCAGGAGTTTAAAAATCAAAACTCAAAGCTGAACTACTTTCCCGTTTTCATCCTCAGATTGTCACATCTGGATTAAACAATTTCTGGTTAATCCACGTGAAAAGCTCGGCCACCATGGCCCGGGTTTCTTTAGAAATCCTCAGAAATCCAGGTGAAAACTTTCTCCGGACGCGGTCCAGGTGAACAAACACAAGGCGAGATGTCGAAACGAAGCAGGTTTTCTGCTGCGTAAAAATGTCAGATGTCCTTCAAAAGAGCGGCTTTACCGGTCTCTTTAGCTCCTCTGGACAAAACAAACAAACAAAAATAAAAAAATAATAATACATCCAAATAAGGCCAGCTGCTTTAAAACGCWCCAGAAACCCGCGGCTGCTCCCGTTCATCCAGCCGGCTCATCACTTCCCTGTGGAAGAGCAGCCAAGAACCAACACGCTGCTCCGCCGACCACGCCCCCCTAATGTCACATTTAAAAATACTGAAACCAGTCTCTCTCTCTCTCTCTCTCTCTCTCTCTCTCTCTCTCTCTCTCTCTCTCTCTCTCTCTCTCTCTCTCT
>NW_013954116.1:1483-8884 GCF_001266775.1 Austrofundulus limnaeus
CCGCAAGACTCGTCAAGTCTTTGCTCATTAACAGTGACGACAGTTATTCAGCATAAAATACATGGTGCATAAAGATCAGAGGTTTCATAGGGTTACGGTGAGCATCTGAATGGCATGCATTTTATGATACAAGTGTCACTTTGCATATCAATGTGTCGTTTCCAGGATGAAAAAATAATAAAACAAAAAAACTAAAATACAGTGTTCATTTATTTTACAGTAATGATGGGGATGAGCTGAGCCCTATGTTAGGTTTCTGAAGCCAGAAGGAATTTATTTAGAACAAATAGAAAACTGTTTTACAACCAACTGCCGTTACCCCCCCCTGGATCTTATTTCTGTTTTTTTTTTTTTAAATGACCATCTGGGGTTTGTAAATTCCCTAAATTCAAATACCGTAAAGTTATCTTTATCATTCAGCCACCTTAAATGGAGCTCGCTCTTACAAAAGTTAGCCATGACATTCTCTGAGAAGTTCTCAGCTTATAGTGCAACATCACTCAATTTGCCCCACATGGGGGTGGGGGGTGGGGGGTTGTAAAGAGACCACACACCCCCAAAAAAGTGTCAAAAAGCAAACTAATTGAAGCCAACATTTAAAGAGGAAGACACATGAATAAACTGGTTTAACATGGCATCTGTGATGGATTATATTCAGATTTTCAGCAAAGGTTGTAGATTTTTACAGGCAAGGTCGGTTTTATCTCAAACAGCCTTTGAGTTAAATCATTGACATTAATATAGCAGGTTTGTAATTAAAAAAAAACAATGGTCGGAAAACATGTTAAAACAAAAAAAGTAATTTGAAGATCTGAAAAGTTGTATTTCAATAAGTACTTTWAAAAAATCGGTCAGTTTCTAATCTAATCCAGGGTCTGTGATTCTGTTCGTCTCTGTAGAAGACATATGGCACACATCCACACCCGTGATTTTACAGTCTAAGGCACTGCTCCAAACTCCCTTTTTTAGTTTTTCCACTCCAGTTCATCAATTTTTTCACGCTTTTAGTTTCTGAACTTTTTTTTATTACAAACTGGAAATTTGTAGAATAAAAAAAGTGCAAAATCTCCTTGTAATGTTTTACTGACAAAATATCTTTAATTCAAATCTAAAATTTCCTTACATTTTCTACATCTTTCATGTTTTTATTTAAAGGTGTCTAATTTATAAAATGGCAATTTATTTCGTAACATGTCAGAGTAATGATTTCGATAAATAAAAACACATTTATATAATTTTATTACACAAAAAAAGACAAAACTAGAAGTAATTGTGACTAAATGGATCCAACAAACAAAATAATATATTTTATTTTTACAAGATCATCTTTTGGTGAATAAACTAAAAAGATTTATATAATTTACTTACTTGTCATTTCAACATTAGATACATAACTGTTGGGTTCAATGGAAAATAAAGAACACTGGGRAAAATTCCCCACAAGTTTTTAAACATTGCTAATATTTTGCACTTTTCTTAGAGAGATGCTCTCTGCCATACTGGAAGACCTGTTGGCATTAGCTTAAAAATTTGGTTTTGGATAAGAGCATTATCCAGCCTTTCTGTCAGTAAATTTCATTTTTATGGTGCATTTGGCCAACAAACGAGCCATGTGTTTGGATACAAAAAAAAAATAAATTCAATAATTTACAGTAAAAAAAAAAAGGCAAAAGGCCAGGACCCTTACCAAAGCAGTGCTACAGTTTACATTCATCCATCAACTTGGCCGTTCTATCATAGCCCTGGCTTTATGTGTGGCGCATCACATTGTTTTCCAGGAGAGAAAAGAGGAAAGAAAATGTAAACGTCATTAACTAGTGCAAACATGACCCTGTCTTTCTCGTGCAGGGCCAATTTTAAAGCTTACCCTAAACATACTTGGAGGACAGACACTTGGGAGAAAAATCTGGCTCGAACTTTTAAATGGCACATCACTGAAACGTGGATACAGATCAAATACAAAGGGGGTTTACAGGTACTGTACTTTCTGCTTAACTTGTGCAATCAAATCTGTTGTAACCAAAACAAAAAAACAAAAATAAAAAATAAAAGGAATTGATTTTATTTTCAATCACTTTAGAGATGGCCACGTTTCCATATTGGCTAAAAATGACTTCCAGTTCATTGGCTGAAATTAACGGTTTGCTTTTGTGATCAGATGTGCTTTGATTGACAGAAAAGCAAATCATGAGGGAAACATTCACCAGCAAATTGTTTAGCACATGAAACCCTAAAAAAAGGATAGAAAGAAAGAAAGGCTGTTCGGACTGTGTCCTTATCATGGCAACAAACAAAAACAAACGTAAAAGAAGAGTATGACAAATGCATGGCCTTACTCCCCTCAATCAAAAACATAGAAACAGTCATCGTCAGAAAGACCCGTTGTTTCCATTTAAACCCACAAACTGCCTGATTAGGTACGTAATCAGGGTAACTTGCAGTCTTTGCAGGTCCATTTTCTTTCTTTTTTTCTTTCCCCCAACTCCTCACTTTCCCATCCACTCTTTAACCTTCTTAAGTGCAAATGCAGTAAGCCAGCATAAATTGCTCRTAAAAGTCTAATAATTTACCCACCCACACATTTCCCCTACAAGGAAGAAAAGACAAAAAAATAAAATGGGATGGAAGCAGGACTGTGTAGTCTCAGCATATATCACACCACCACTTCATGGTGAAAAAGTGCTTCTCTCTGGCATTTTTTTTTCTTTAAACGTAAAAAACGCTCAGTGTAGTGCACGTCCTCTTTCTACTCCATGTATTCATTCTCCTGTTTTTAAGGTGACAAGCAGGCGCTGTAGCAAAAACGCAGGACTTTTAAAACTCATAATGTCCATCCTGGGTGGCACCAAGGCCAGTTCTAACAACCTGTCAGACTGAGGTTAGAGCCCGGGTAGGAAATGGAGAAAGTCCTCCTGGTTTTAATGGCATATCTCCAGGCAACAGTAGCTCTTGTCTTATTTTGATGCACTGCTGCGGTTTTGCTGTTGTTTCCACTAATTACGTCTATCTGTTGTTTGGAATAATGCATGCAAAGCCATGACTTTAGTACATGTTATTTTCTTGTTTTCTGTTATTAGAATGATGGAATTTAAATGCTTTTTTTTATCTCCAGAGTCCAAAAGAATTGCAACTTCTGAACATTAAACAGTTTGATTAAGCAATATGTGTGTGGAAATCTGCATGTGTGTGATGTTGGGAGGGGCTGTTTGGAGCAGACACAGGCATCACATAGTTGGCAGGATCTGATATGTTATGGTAAGATACGCAGATCAAATAAAAGCGATGCATTTGTTTTTGGCTTTTGAAGCAAACATGAGCATATTCATTGTGAAAGTGACATGCTGTTTGTTAAAAGGTATTATCACAGTACTCCATAATTTTCATAAACAATAGTTTGATGTCAAGTGGACCAACATAGCTCTTGTTAGGRAGCCATGTTTCTCGGATGTAGTCCCCTCAAACGTTGGGTCGTTCTCAGATGCAGTTTTCCAAACTTAAAAGGAAAAAAAAAATGTTTTACAAACCATTACACCAACTGCAAACAAAGCAGCTGCAGCTTTTTGTATTTAGTGATCTGATGAATCATTACAGCTATTTGTCACCGCTATCTGTAGCTGCAAAGAGCCCAAATACCGAGTGCATACTTTAAAAAGAAAAAAAAAAGTTGGATCAGAAAAGGTTGTTTAGTTTGAATGGTCTAATGCCATGCCTGTGTGTACTTTTACTGTCAGTGTTTTTCTTCCACTACTGGCAAGAAAGTGAGCCCACGCGAGCGCATGCATGTGTGGCAGATTGCTGTGTAATAAGATTTATGAGTGCAGCTTTTGTGCTGGAAAACTCCTGTCAAGGAAGCACAGAGGAGAAGAACGAGTGGAGGACGAAATGCGAGCRTTAAAGAGCAAGAGGGGAAAAAAATACAAAGTTAAACGAGTTTCACGATTTGAGAGACAGCCCAAAGAGACATTCACTGTCCGTTCACCCTCAGGCCTTGTTCAAACCCTTCCGCCTCCTGCTTGGGCGGCGTGACGCTCGCCTCGCCCGCCGTGACTAACAGTGTCGCCCCCGGTGAGCCGTCGACGCTCTCCAACCCGTCGTCATCTTCCTCCTGCTCCTCTTGAGCTGCCGTCTCCCCTTCGCCGTCGGCCTCTGCTCCAGCCGCCCCAGAGCCGGGGCTGCCGTCTGTCTGAGTCCTGAGAGGGTCCTTGCGATCCAGATACAACCTCTGCTCGAGGGCCTTGAAGTCATGCTCAAAGGGGAGGGGCACTCCTGACTGAGGGGCACTCAGCGCCAGGCTCAGACCTACGCCAGCGCCCATGCCCATCCCCGCACGGTACACTTCCATGCCGTCAGGCAGCATGGACTTGATCTTGGGCAGCCACCTCTTGCGGACGCGCCTTGCGTTTGTGCACATGTCAGCAGCGATCACATTCATTTCACTCTCTTTGAAGTTGGGGTTGAAGTTTTGACAGTACACTGTCAAACAGAGAACACAGAAAAAAAAAACATGAAGACAAACAGCACATATTCCCCACCATATTTCAGGAATTTATTGCACAAAATAACTTACATTTGACAGCATTAAGGACCCTGCTGTCCAGGGGTTTCCTACTTGGGTCACTCGTAGAAGAACGGATGCCTGTCCCGCAGCTATTGGCCAGAGTGTTTCTGCAGGAACACAGTGTGAACACCAGGGGGCGGAGTCAGAAGCAGGTATATACAGTGCATGAGATCAGCATGGGAACATACACAACTATCTGCATTGCACAACACGGCCACAGATGGAGTGTGAAAGCCGCTTTGTGGGAGCAGCAACAGTACTAGAGTCATACACGGATACTAGACTAATACAAACAGTAAATACAAWATGTGCTTGGATTTATACACACCTGTCGAAAAATGTGGCTAAGAGACGGCGGAGCAAGACTTTGTGTTTGATCCCGGCACACAAGTGACAGTTCATCAGCTGCCCGCGTGTCATGAACACCTGGGTACCTGCGTTGCATCAATAGAAAAAAAGGTTTGATTAGAGTTTTGTGTCAATCAGATTTGATTTCTTTGCTTCTGATGGCAGTATATTGTTATTTAACGCTGCCTTTTTCTGTATTCATTACAAGACAACAAGACATACAGTATATATAGTTTTGTTTTAAATGTAAATGAGTTGTGAAATAAATGGCTTTGGTGATAACTTCATCAACTCTGATAATAATGTGAAAAAGCCCGAGGGCTCTGTGTTCCTCAGAAAATTACAATTGCATCATTTAAGCATCTTTTTTTTTTAGCCCAAAACGATTTGATCCTAAATAAATGCAACGGTTTTTGGCCACGCTCCAATGATGACACTGCGTTCCCTACATGCTGAGTCGTACGTGTTCTCTTTGAAAGTTGCCGTTATGACCGCTAAGAGCAATATCTGACAGCCGGACCACAACGTGAACTTTTTGTCTAATCATACATTTTTCCACTCACACTCTCTCGGAGCTCTGTAAGGGCCATTTGGCAAAGCCCCGGCAGGCAGTCATACGCTTTTCACTTCCAACTGACTTCTATCTAGACACTCTTCCATAAAGGCCTGATTGATGACAACTGCAGAGATCGTTGTCCTTGTGTCACAGTCCTAAATCTCTCCGAAGAAACTCTGCAGCTTTGTTTTATTCCCTTCAAACAGTCTGAGGCAATGACATGGGTTAAACCCATTATAGAAACCAATCTGAATGACTTAATGTACACCAACCATTCGTGCTTCATGACCTTCCCCTGGCCTCTGCAACGACGTGCACAAGACACTGCTTTAGCTCAACAGCTTTTTAATTAGAGAGAAGAAGCTAATTTATTGATGCTGATGTCTAAATATATTTTAATCCAAATCTAGATTAAAACGTATACAAAGTGACCAGAGTTTAACCTCTGACAGCTTAGAGAAAAAAAAATCCAGCTCCTGCTCTGCTTTTCCTCAGCTTCATACGAAGTGTCTCTGCTCTGCGGTGATGAAAGCCTCGGAGCATCCTGAGCTTATTAGCTTGATCGAATTAAATCAGTGAAATGTAATTTTACAGGTATCGAATTATGAGTCTAAATGAAGTGAGCAGATCGGACTGGATCGAATTATGAGTCTAAATGAAGTGAGCAGATCGGACTGGATCCCCAAACTACTCTTGGAATTAGCGCATGGGGAATGTTTGTTATTAAATGTTTGGGAGTGAATGCAGGTGTTCGCCTACCAGCGACCAACTCCAGCTTCTCTCCAGGGTCCCCCTCGGTGTACAGCTTTGGGTGGCAGCGGTAGCCGATCTGGTTTATGAGGCTCGCAGGCAGAGCCACCAGGTCTCTGCGGATCAGGACACAGTTGCGATTCTCTAAAGACACGGGCATCGCCGCCATCTCCGGCTTGTCTTGGACTAATAAAACCAGAAGGAAAAACATAAGTTCCCAAAACAGACAATGGAGGCATCACCCTTTCATTCATTCCTTTTAACACATAAAAAATAAAGCTATTGCAGTTTAATTACAAAAGCATGATGTGTTAATCTGAAGTTTGTTGAGTTTGGTAAATGTTTTAGACCATTGCAGATGTATCAAAGATAAGTCAGGATGCTGCACAAGTAATCTGAGTTGTGGAGAGGAAGGGGGCAAATCCAAAAATGGGTTTCGAGTTCTTTCACCCAAAATGTTTTACCCTAACCTCTAAAGTGAGTCGTAAGCGCATAAACACGCAAAACCACACAGATAGAGGTCAAGAGAAATGAACAAAGAGATTCTAACACATGCACATAATTGAAAGGGATGATTAATCCCTTTGCTTGTTTGAAGACATCCCTATCCCCCCCACACACACACACACATACTCTCGTGCAGGAGCGATGTGTGCGCCTCTCAAATATCCAACAATGTCACCCTGCGGTGCTCTGACTGATTGCAGATAGAGTGGATTTCATCAATTTCTGAAACCCTAGAATCCAACAAAGACGTGTCATGCCTTTCAGCTGCAGGGTGTAAAGATTTATAGAGAGTTTCTGGTGCCAGTTCTGAGATTGTGAGTTTCCCTGCAATGTGAATGCAAACACACACACACACACACACACAGAATGGATCATACGCTCGCATGTGCAGAGATATCTACATCAGCGTGAAATTATGGCTAAAAGAAATAAACACTCTAAAATGTAGTGCAGACCAGCTGCTGTGGATGTGATAAGGCCTGTGTTGTTGGTCACGATGCAATCGGATCGTAACTCCATAAGGCTATCTTTAAGCTGAGAGAACCCACACACACACACACACACACACACACACACACACACACACAGGAGGCACAGCATGCTTTTCTTCTAAGATGTGCAGAATACATCATTTATGAAGATTTAAATAATGTAAGTGGGATAAAACAAACAGCTTTTCTCC
>NW_013954116.1:9884-19077 GCF_001266775.1 Austrofundulus limnaeus
ACACACACACGCACACACACACACACGCACACACACACACACACACACACAATGCTGATCTTCTAAGATGTGCAGAATACATCATTTATGAAGATTTAAATAATGTAAGTGGGATAAAACAAACAGCTTTTCTCCTTCTTGCCTAATATGTGACACATCTGGACACACTGCTCTTTTTTTGTTCTTTTTTGCAAGTCATGCCGAGTTTGAGTTTAAATTGGTCTGATATCAAATGAATTTCTGACATMAGCCAAGGGCAGATGACGAAGTAATGCACTTAGTCGGAGCAGAAAGATAAAATTTGATATAGGAATGTKATTGTGACAGTCAGGGAGTCCTTGATTTAAAAACTACAAGCAAGAAGCTAAAAAATGAATCCCATTTCACCCCTTGCCCTTTTTCTTTCGGTATGTTTGATGATGGGGGTATGGGGCATCCTAATTCTTTCAGTGATGATGGGGCAAAGAGGTAGGGCTATTTGGCCCCTTCAAACAGAGATTTTTCAGAAACACTTTAAACTAAGAGGGCAATAGCTACAGTATAATAAAAAATACCCAGCTGGATATATATGTGAACAATTAGAGCTTTTTTTTTTAATAAAAGATGTATGTGGAATTTGTCTGCAGTAGSTAAATTGCTGAATTTGAGATAAAATATGAAAAACCCAGACAAACAAATGCATTACTAAGAATACCAACACTTGACTATAATTCATATTTTATACCATGATACTCACTCCCATAGGGGTTAGCTGAACGTCCATAAATATGACTGAAACTATCATCGGTGATCCCATCGCATTGCTCTTCCTCAAACTCCTCATCCTCATTCTGATAGGATGTGGGACTGTCAGTGGTGGGCAGGCTGGATTCTCCAGGACTGGATCTTTCGCCGCCCGTTCCTCCTCCCACTCCACCTCCCAATCCACCTCCGCTGGTCCCTTGAAAGGGGAACGAAGGCATTCCAGGGATGGGGGTCCCTCCAGCTGTCGTGTAGAAGAGCGAGCTGGCCCTCGCCAGACGACTCCCCAGCTCCGACGTTGTAATTTTGCTTTGCACCGAGGGCACTGATATCGGTGTGGGATCGCCGCCCTCTAGTTTTATCTTCCGCGGTGGGATGAGTAGAGGTGCCGTGGACCAGCTTTGGGTCCCCAAAACGGCAGCCACCGAAAGGCCGTTGCCATTGTTTAGAGGACTTTGTGGCTCCGATCCTGTTTCTTCTAAGGACCCTGCCGTTTGCGAGTCACAGTGAGGTGAGTTCGCTTTAAACATTAGGTCCATGCCCTTTTCAACTATGTGCTGAATCTGGAGGTAGCCAGCTGTGTACATGACAACCAGTTGTTCACTTGCTGCCATTGTTAGCTTCCCTGTATAACAAAAACCCAGGATCTGCTCAAAGCAAGCAGGGGTGACTGAGGAAGGCAACTCAAACTGGGTCTTGGTTGAGCTGCTGAAGAGGTCACGGAAGTAGAGGCTGCTGGCAGCCAGAACAGCCCGGTGGGCTTTAAAAGCCTGACCTGGTTTGAAAAGACAAGTTGAGAATATTGATTTAAACACCTCAAAATCATGTAAACAAAACAAAACAAAAAAAACTTCCAGCATTTTTGGTAACTCACCTTTAACCAGTATGGATACATCACAGTATTGTCCCAGGAGGCGCTGCTCATTAAGGGAACCCAGAACCGTGGCTCCAAAATTGGGGATCTCCACTTGGAGCAGCTGGGACATATTGGCCACAGAAGGAGGCTTTCAAATATTCACTGCAGTCTCTGTCGCTAAGAGAGGCATCTGTAAAAAAAGAAACCCAAAACAACAACAGAAAAAAATGATGTATGGGAGTTTGTTTGAGAAGGGGGAGAAAAAAAGTCTTGAGTAAATAGAAAACGTGTCAGAGATGAAGGTAGAGAGGCGATAACTGAGAGGAGGAAGCAAGGAGTTGGAATTAAGCGAGAAAACGAATGCCGTTGCGCGAGAAGTGAGAGGAGTGTGAAAGAAAAGATGGATATGTGAAAATAGTGGGTGAGAGATTGAGACAGGAGAGAGGAAGGAGGAGTCAAGTCACTCCACAAAAAAAAAAAAAAACAATGCCGTGCCTACTGTAAGTGTGTGAAATGTTGTGAAACCTCTCCAGGCTATGTTGTTTAACATGACTTGGATTCTAGGAACCCTGGACTGGTTCCACGAACTGCTCTTAACGCCTCGAAAACAGTTTTCCAACCCTGTGGACTTTGGTGGCCTGGAAGTTAGCCTTGACAGTAACTTTTCTCAGCAAATAAAACTCCTGCTCTTCATGTCAGAGTTCATAGATTCTCCTTCACCTTGCCGACTCGAAACTTCATGTATTTGTTGCATTACTCTTTCACAGCTTTGGCTAGAGGTTTTTTTTTTTTCTTTTTCTTTCCCCTCGTCATAGATAGTTCCTTGAAATCCTTCGCAGCACATTCTCCAGGAATATCCGCACCTTCATTACTTCTCTGAACCATGTATAATTGTCTTTGCCCACCCCCCCCCAAACACATACACACGTACATATACACACACGAGTTTCATTATTGAGCAATGCTGCAGAACAGTTTCCAGGAATACAAACTGAAAAAATGTCACCGCCTCTTTAACACACGCACACACACACACACACACACACACACACACAGTCTCTTTCTCTCTGTACAGACACACACATGCAGCCTGGCTTCCTTGCATAAAAAGTGTGCATGCATAAATCAACACACACACACACAAACACACACAGAGTGGGCTGTATGGGGAAATTACTGTGCAACCTGGCACCCATGTCCTCACCTGGAGAAACCAGCACATAACTCCAGCAACTTTCCCACAGCTAACGTGTGCACACACACACACACACACACACACACACACACACACACACACACACACACACACACACACACACACACAAAGTGCTCAGTTAGCCCAGACAGTTCTGACCTGCGTAAAGCCAGTCTTCTGGTTCAAACACACCATGGAGCCTTGACACACAAACACGCCAGCAAGAGTCAGAAGCAGGACGAAGGAGGAGGAGGAGGAGGAGTAGTTACAGACGGAAGGAGAGCACTCTGATGTTCTCCGTCTGGCCAGCGCTCTCTTTCACTCAAAGTGTCATCCCCACTGTCTCAAAGATCCCTCTCTCGCTCTGCTTTCTGCCCGACTTTTCTCTTCCTGCCTCTAAATCCTTCGATAACCCATTCTCTCTGCCTCTCACTGTCTCCAAGCCTCCCTTTGCCTCCCTGTCATCACCATCATCGCTCTCCACTACGCTCCCTTCTTTTCTATTCTCCAAGGGCTGAATTCAACAAGTGCCGCTGCACAGAGGGAGAAAGAGAATAGGAAGGAGGGAGCAAAAAAAAAAAAAAAGCGAGCAGAGCAGAGCAAATCAATGATAAAAGGAGTGGGAGGCTTGGTGCGTGCGTGTGTCTGCGCGCGTGTGTCTGATCAATGCAGTATCTATACGTCGCAGGGAGTGGGAGGGAGAGAAAAACACAGGCTACAGTTACAGACAGAGACCGGGCTGAGTTGGAGAGAGTCCGGGCGAGGGGAGGGGAGAGTTGAGACAGAGAGAAAGTCATTTGAGGACAATACGAGAAGAGAAAGACAATTAGGTTGAAGCAACTTCTGCCCCTCGACACAGATGTCTATATGGTGTGACAGAGAAGGGGAGAGGGAATGAGTCAGACAGCAGAGAAATGAGAAAAGCCTGCAGAGYGCATAAACACTGTTAATTTATTAGACAGCAAATAGTGAAACTTCGAAAAATGCCACTTTGACGCAAGTCTGGAGAGAATCATTCCCCTGGTAACAGAGTTTTAGTAAACCGGAAGCTTTCACGTGGACGGTGTAGAGAAAGTTTTCCGAAAGGTATTTTCCACTTTTAAAGACAATAGTGGGGGGAAAAAAAGAAAAAAGGAATAAAAAAAATAAAACAAAAAAGAAAAAAAAGAGAGGTTTTACTTTTGAGCAAGTGTTGTGTATGTTCTGTGAATCACGCCAAGGACATCTCTGCCAAACACCTACACACCAACCAGACACCCAAGTACTGTCTTCACGCAAGACCACTTTGCACATGAATTGATAAATTAAATGATTAATTTACACACCTCCGCATTTGTAGCTTGGCCTATTTGGGGTGCCATTTTGTTGTTACTGACGTTAYTTTCTATTTTTTTTAAGCCTCAGTGTATTAAGCGAAAGAGACGGGAGCAGGGTGTTGCAGCCGTGGCTATGAGAAGCACTGCTATCCAAAGAGGGTATGTTCCGCAAAGATGTGCGGGGGACGGCTACGAATGTAAAACTGCTGTAATGGGATGAGTAAGAGATTTGCAACTGTTTTCGTGTGGACATGAAAGTTGTGTAATTCTTGCGTGTCGGGATGAAGTAGAAGAACACAATAGAAATAGCTCTCCAACCGAGGCGCTGTGTTCTGGGAGATGAGAGCACTCGTTTACAACAAAATGACCTTCAAAATCTCACTCCATCTTTTTTACCTTTTGTAATCTGCAGTCTTTGAAAGAGATAAAAAGCTGACGCAGAGGTTTTTTTTTTTTAATATACCTGAGCACATCCCTGGAAAGTATCAAGAATCATTGGGTTCATTCTCTGCCAAGGAAACCTCATATGGAGAAAGTTGTGCTATAAACTGAGCAAACTTTTGCTCTTCAGTCACAGCGGAAATATGAAAGTGAGGATATCACAAAGGGGCTGAGCAGAGTGAGTCAGACGATGGTTTTGAGAGCTTTGCCACAGCAGCGTGATATCTGCACGGCACATATAGGCACACATGAGTGAGAGCGTGCACGCACACGTAAATACACACAATAAAAAGCTCAGAGAAACAAATACGCAAACACACTAATGCAAACAGACACTCACTCCCTTGCTCTCTTAAACACACTCACACACACACATACAACACACACGGTCAGGTAATCTCCCTGTGCACACTCAGCAGTACACATTCTCTTAGTCTGTTTGTCCCTCTGGGAAACCTGCCAGACTGCTTGTCCATCGGTCCGTCCGATGGTTATTGTTACTATTGTGTCCTTACATTGCCTCTTGCTCACACCCCCCGCCCCCCACCCTCTCCATTTTCTCTACGCTTCCCATCCTGC
This sequence comes from Austrofundulus limnaeus, assembly GCF_001266775.1. Classification (NCBI taxonomy): domain Eukaryota; kingdom Metazoa; phylum Chordata; class Actinopteri; order Cyprinodontiformes; family Rivulidae; genus Austrofundulus; species Austrofundulus limnaeus. The sequence goes on from NW_013954116.1 coordinate 15,013, forward strand.
ATACCACAAACCCACTGTCTCTCTGCCAATTAATGCACACAGGGCTGCATTGCAGTGAGGTTGGCGCGTGCCACGGCAGCGAGCACAGTACAGAGTCTACAGACATGCATGTACGTGCCAGCCAGGCGGAGCGAAGGGGAGTTTGGGGGGTGGGAGGGGGGAGGAGAGAGAGGAAAAGCAAAGGAGAGTGAACAGGGAATATGTTGAGTCAGGCAGACAGGACAGTGGTGTGCCACATACACACACACACACACAAAAACACACACGTACAAACGAACATAGCTGCATATTCATGTAAATGTATGCACGAATATATTTAAAACAGATTCTGAGAAAAAAAAAAGTGCCAAAACTTCACACGGACATGAAAAGACACGCACACAKCGACACGCACATGCAAATTCCAGCCTGCATTAAATATAGACTTTGCACATCGCTGATAGAAAAAAAAAACATATAAAGGCATGAACTCCCTCAACTTGTTTGTCTAACAAGCGATTATGCATGCCTGTGTGTGTGTGTGTGTGTGTGTGCGTGCGCCCCGTTTCAAGGCTCGTGCCCCCGTTTCCTGCTAAGAGTGTTCGCCTTCCCCCCTGTCAAAGTTTCTCGCACACCGAGGTGTGTTTTTATAGTTTGTCGTTTCATGCAATGACTGGGACTTTTGGCGCTCTGCGTCAGGGGACTGAGTGCAGACGGTTTGTCGGGGTAGACCGCCCGTGTTTGGTRTTTGCTTTCCGCTTTCGTTGAAACGTCCGTTTAATCAAGGGATTCACACCTGCGCACGCGTGTCATTAGTGGAAGCAGCAGGTCTGGACCTATTTGAATAACGTGAAGACATGGGAGCACTGGCCAGATGGTAAACAAACACACTCACACACAAATTTTAGTCACCCTGAAGTTTAAATAGTGATTTGGTGGTCAAATATAAAAGCAGGAAAGTCCTACACARCTCCTAATCACCAATTTAGACACATTCAAAGATTTCAGCCTGGAAGTAAACTTGAACTGCGCAGATAATACAAGTTAACCAAACAATAAAGATACACCTCATCAGGGCCTAGAAAAGTATTAAAATCAACAACAACTCATTCAAAGCATAAATAAAACGCAACAGAATGAAAATTTGGACTTGAGCTGATCAGGAGCACATCCTTCCCCGCTTGCTGGTGTTGCCTCTATACATTCCCAATATGAACAGTCCCCTCGTTATAAATATTCAGATCCTGCAGTTGTTCTCATGTCTAAAGTGTACCAGACAACAGATTCTATCCACGTTGAGACGGCAACGCTCCCTGGCAACAGTTCTACCAATCGGGAACGAGCGGGCGTCTGCCTGAGTCTGTCTGAGTATCATTATGGGATGTCGAGAGAGAGAGAAAGAGAGGCTGCTTATCACTGCTTGTAACGTAACATCGCTCTCCGTCTGCGGACCCTGCTGAGTGAAGTTGTCTGCACATAGTCGGGATCAAAAAAAATCACCCTTTCCTACAAAAGAAGAGAAAAACATCCCTGTGATTCACACAGTTACATAACAAAGAGACAGCTATGAAATGATTTGTTGTGGGCTGGATATTGTCTGCTAACTCTCTACTTGTGTTCACTCCGTGCATCAATTAGAAGCGTCATTAGCAGCACCAGCGATGGAGGCCTAACACGAGTCTGAAAAGTACAAAGAAATATCTGACTTTCAGTTATGAGCAACAAAAAATTCATAAAATAAACATTTAAAATTTCTGGTGCAAAGTTCTGTGTGAAAGTTATGAACAATTAATATCTTACCTGTTGTAGAGTTTAATTCTGACCGGACTGATGAGCTAAGGGCTAGTCAGAGCGGGGCCAAGACCAGAGTGGATTGCTGCCGTCTCAAAACTTCTTCGCTCACAAAGCTTTCACAGTATTTCATGCGAATGCTATTTTTCTAAATATTTACACTGATGCCAGTTTTGTATGACATCGTTATTTTCATAATTATCTGCAAACACAAATAGCAGCAGCAGTTAGAACTTCCTGTGCAGTCTGGGGTAATTCTAGCAGAAATATCAGAATTCTTCTGCTAGAATAAGAATGTATGTATGTATTTTATAATGCATACATTGTGTGACAGTATTATTTTAAATATTACATTTAAAATAAATTTTTAAATATTTGAGTTATGTCATGCAGCAATCCACACTGGTCTTGGCCAGCTTGGACTAGCCTTTAGCTTGTAATTTTGGTCTGAGTTACTGGTAAACTATTTCTTCAAGCTGAGGTTCAAATAGCTATCTACAACAAGTAAGATACGGCAGCCAGTAACCATAAAGTAGCTTATAAACTTTGGAGAATAATACAGGTTGCATTAGATAGGGTTCCAACCCCAGGTTTCAAAATTGAATAATAAAAAAAAAGATTTATTCCACTGCAACTTCTCCTACTTGGTAATGCAGACTTTGCTGCAATTTAAAACAGCAAAGATTGCTTCATTCTTCTAATATTACAGCTGACGTGTCACAATACTGATGCCTAAGAAGGCCTTGAGCAACAAACAACAATTTATTTTTTTTTTGCAAAAGAGAATAAGTTGTTACAAAGCAACAAAATATGTTGAAATAACCAATTTGTCTAAACACTGGATTAAATATGTAAAATATATATAAATCTACCATGAATTTAATGTGATCATGTTGAAAACCATGGTAAATAAAAGAAAAGTTAGATGGCACAGAGAAACATCTTCCAAAATCACATATTCAAAACACTTCAAGTGTTATTTCACAAGTTTTCACGTGTGAAAACATGATTTCCATACGGGAAGTTCATGGGGTTTTGAAATGTTGACAAAACTCTCAATGAATTCTCACCAGACTACATGATACTCCAAAGGTTTTTTTTTTCTTGTAATAGTTTTACTTTTCAAGTTAAAAGTGAAGCATAATTTACTAATTCTACTTTCTTAACAAATCCACATTAATGCAGTGGCAGAAGATAATATGCTTCCAGGGGAAACCTATGGTTCTGCATTGCTAAGTGGTGATTTTCCCGCCACAACAGAGCCATAAAGTGGCAGATTTACACGGCCACGTTACGTTCAGCTACTGTGAAACACCAGCTGTTGAAACCTTGAACTGTGGTGTGAGCAGGCTGCTCTCATCAAAACTTTCCCTTTTGCAGAAAGAGTTACACCTGCTCTCTATGGCCAAACTAAAGCTCAGGAAACAGACTGGGTGGGTACAGCAAGTCAAAAAGCCATTGCATGAAATTCCCAGACTTCTGTGTTCAATGACTCGAGTGTAACATACAGTATGCACTGAAGTGGGTCAGTCAGGTACTGACCCTGAAAAGATGCAGCATCTTAGCATAAAGACATTTTGAAACAAAATGAAAAGACAAAGAAGGGGCTTATTTAGTCATTTGTGGGTGCAAATTAATTATTGACAATGTAACTGGTAGTGATTAAAGATCAGGAAAAGTTCAATTTTCTTCTAGATGATTATAGTCATTTAAAAGGCAGTTGTTTCGAGATTACAACAACAACAAAAAAGCAATACAAGGAAGTAGGAACTGAAATCTGCTAAAAAAAATAGCACCAATAACAGAAAACAGAAACAACAAAAGCTAGAAGAAATCAGAATTAAAAACTACATATTAAAGACTTCTGCATCAGTTCCGTCTGTAGTAGTTAGAACCAAACAAAGAAAAATACAAATAGAAAGGATGTGTGTGCGAATGAGTGTTTGTGAGTGTCTGAGTGATTCTCCTGAGGCAAAGACATTGCTAATGAACGCCAAATGGCTGTGGGAGGTAAACAAAACAACAGTTTTAGTGGCTGTTGCCTCACGCCAAACAAACAGCAGCGACCGGCGCTCGGTACAACAGTGGACACTCAGATGTCAGTCCAAATACCCTTGAACGCACACGGCAGCTTTCGGGCACACAAAGGACGACTGAAGCCACCACAAGTCTCTCAAACCAGTGAGAAAAGCTGAAAGGTCTCGTCATTTAGAGAAGTGATTGGAAGCGAGATGAATAAACGTAGAAGGGAAAAAAGAGGGAGAGAGAGAGAGAGAGAGAGAGAGAGAGAGAGAG
>NW_013954116.1:20077-39461 GCF_001266775.1 Austrofundulus limnaeus
ATTTTTGCTCAGAAGTTTTAAGCAAAGCAATACATTTGCTATGGTTTGAAGAAAGAGAAGAAAAAAAAGAGAAGAATGACTCTAACATGAAATGTCTTGGCAACAACAAAGAGGTTATTTTATTGAGTTATTTTTGCAATATTAATGTCACATTACAGAACCCACAGGGCGTGTGGGACATTCCAGTTTATGGAAACACATTTGGGTGACAGTTGAGCAGCAAGGAAAATCAGGCCATGGGCTCATCATGTAAGACTGAGATATTTTGAACCAACACTGACACAAGACCAAAAAAAAAAAAAATCCCCAAATTTACAGCTGAGAGGGAAGCTACACGCAAGCAGCACAGGAAGAAGAGGAGTGAAGAGAAAGCCCACCAAAACCAACGATGATTCAAAAGGCCAGTCACAGAATGAATGTTGAGTTCTGAAGAAACACTTACGTTGGTAAACAAATGAATACAAGGATAGAATATCTAAAGCATTGGCTGCCATGTCAGCTCTTTCATTTTTACAAGTAGTACTTTACCCTGGCAGTTAGTTACAAGTGACTGTTGAGTYTTAAAACTATTTTCAATGAACCTAAGAGGGCTAATTTTGTTCTGGCTCACATGAAATGATGCTTTGCTTTTGCCAACAAAATTTCATTTTTGATTCACAAGGGAGATTTCAGAAAATGCAACTAAACTGATTTGCTAATTTGAAATTCATTACTTTCCAACTTACTGGAGAATCCTTGAGAAAACTGACACAGGAGTCATTTATGGTGCATGTATAAACGTCATTTTTAATTCAATTCAATTCAAAACGACTTTATTAATCCCAAAGGGAAATTAAATAAAGAACTTTTTAAATGACTCTTGTGTAGGCTTCCATCCTCCTCGCCACCTCAGTCCATTCAAAAATCACACTGAGGTGGCGAGGGGGGTCCCAACTTGAGGTGTCTTGTGAAAGAGCCTTAAATTAGCCTTAAGTATGAGTAAGAATCTGAATGCTTCATCTTAATTGATCTTGTAATTAATATAAGTATTTGTTGTGTGTTGAGCTGTGGCCCATATAGAGCCAAAGAGTGTGACTGTTATCTCAACCTGACATTGTGTAACCACACCATTGGCAAGGCTTAATGAGTCGTTGGCCACAGGATATCTTGAAACATGGTTTCTGTAAGATAATGGAGAACTAATGGTTTTGGTTACACCCTTGTATGTATAAATGAACATGCAAGTTTTCCTCATGTCAGAGAGAGAGAAAGGCTTGTGTAGAAGTGTGTGCTTGAATGTGATTCTCTCTCTCTCTCTGGTACCAGATATAAAGGGGCTTATTGTGTCCTAGGTTTAGTTAAGGAAAAGTCTACATCAAACGCATGTCTAGCTCTGTTGCCAAACTACTGCCCTATGATGGCAAATCTAGCAAATATGGAGTGTTCCCATCTCACAATTAATAACTTCTAAAGATACAGTAAGTACCAGCTCCTCACAACCCTGAACAAGGAAAGGATGAATGCATAGATGGATATATGGATGAATGGATGGATATACTGTATATGGATGGACGGATGGTCTAAACAGTATCATCTCAATGAAAGCACTATTCATTGACAAGTAATGCACTATGTCCACTTAAATCTAAATGAAGGTAATATTACTATTTATTGGTAACTGCTTAAAAATAGAGTATTACAACTTAAAACAAGAAAATCATTCAAGTTTATCAGTGCCATATGCTTGCAGAGAAGTTCGCAGAAGTGAAGTAAACATGACACGTAATTCGCCCTTGGCAGCACAGTGAGGATGTTGTAGTCCTGCCTTGTGACTCTGCCCTGACAAGGACATCAGTCTACTCCTGGGGGAAGCTTTTGTTGCATCTCAAATGTGCTCATTTCCAAACAGTGATTATGCCACGGCAGAGAGTCCGCTGGCTTACAACGGAGATAATTGGCAGTACAGTAGTTGGTGCCCACATTTTGAGAACCTTGGTAATTTATTCCTGCAAGTACATTTCCCGAGCAGGTGTGTCCGCATCGCCAGCATGCCTAAACACAAGACCASTGATAATCAAATACACTGCAACACAATGCATTTGCTTTTAATCAGTGAAAACAAGGTGCTAAAATCTTGCTAATATTGTTAAAGGCAAATTAACAAACAGGAAGAGAAAAACAACAGATTTATGATTGAGGAAACTTTTGAGTATAAATTAGTAACATCTGAGTTTTGTTTTGTTTAGCTCCCTGTCAAAAATTGCATAGATACTACATGTAATATAAAAAAGACTAAATGTCAGGCAGATGTCCACTTTGCCTGGTTGCAATTCAGCTCAGGATATGGTCTTTGAAAAAACCCTCAACTACAGACAGAACAGCTATGAGATGTTCTGCTGAGTCTCCAACTGTCACACATGGACCAAAATTAGGTTATGTCACAGGAAGTCTGTATATTACCATTTACATCAGCTCTATGCATTTGTTCCAAACAGAGTTTGATTTTCATAGTGCAGGAGACAGAAAAACTACAACAAAAGAGCCTTAAATGTGTCATGTTGAATTAACCACTAAGATGTAAAGAAAGACTGAAAGAAGCTTATGGATTAGATGAACATGTCCAGAAAATCCCAGAGTCAGCTAACATGTTCTTCAAACTACTCTTTCTGCTGAAAGAGGTCTTTGTATTCAGGAATTACTGCCTAAACGTTGCTTCAGAGTAATTGCACCACACTAACGTCAACGTGCATACTAGTGCAGGATCAAAGATTTGCTAGAAAACAGACCAGAGATTTATATAGCCTCCACCAGCTTTTCTTCTTCTCCTATACCTTCATGTTACCATTTCCTCCCAATGCAAATGAAAACAAAACACACTGATCCTTCCATGTGACTTAAAAAAAGATATTGTACAGAACAGATTGTTTTCTCTCATTGCWCTTCGATCCTGTTCTGACCCTCACATGGCAAACGTAGTCACTGCAAACAATGAAAAGGGTCAGCATGGCCGGGTCATYGAACTGTGATGCAATTGAGAATATTTATGTGTTGGTTTTTTTTTTAGGAATTTGTGCTTAAGCAGGTTTTCTGTGCAATCGGATTAAAAAGTGGGCACAAAGAACTAAATATTTTTTCTGATTATTTGAACTATAATWCAACTTAAACTGGCCTTTTTTTCAAAGCTGTGCAGATTCTTACTCTATTTGATTTGGAGTTTCTTTTTTCTTTTTTTGAGAGACTTTGCTTCTTTGCATTTGTTTAAGGTTAACATTTAAGTTTATTTTCAGTGGTTCTTGTCAAAATGTTCAAACATCTTTATGTTGGTCTCCTTTGTCTAAAAGACTCTTTCGAACTAAAGTTGTRCTGTCGTACAGTTTTTGGAACGATACAGCTTCATGTTGCCATCTCATCCAAACAAGTCATACTTGTTTAGTCTTTCTGTAGTCCAAGTGTCATAAACTCTAACAGTCTAACTCACACTTGTTGAGTCTGAGATGTGGCTTGGATTTTTCTCATTTCTTTGAGCAAAAGTTATTGTTCAGCATCTATTATTGAGTAATTACTTTCACTTTAGAGTAATAACACAGCATTTGTTCAAAATGCTAGAGTTTGTTTTAAATAGTGGAAATGCAGTATTGAAAGTGCCCTGAGTAACCYTTAGTTCGACCGCAACCTTAGAATCTGTCCGGTTCTTCAAACTGAAAACGTTCTGAGTAATTGAAATAAGTCTATGCAAGCAGAACAAACAAAGAAATAGGTAGGGAAACTGTAAAGTTACATATATTCTCACAGACTGAGCCAACAGTTGGAATAGAAATGCAATAATCTTGGGATCCTACACATTATTATGGTGTGCAGGARGTATGCAAAATTTTAGAAATGTTCAGTCGACATACACCTTCAAGCATTTTTTATTTATTTCTGCCCACAAAAACTGCTGAACTATATTTTTTTAGCAATAAATCCACACTGGGGACTCTGCAACGTCCAAATGACAAAGAAATAATCTAAAAAAATTGTATTTTAAAGTTTCCAGCCCATCTGGCACCCACAGTGAGTAAACGAGTGAGTGACAGAAGGAGAGTGACACAGACGCGGAGACAAAAGGGGGAGAAGAAATGGAGAGAATAAACGAGCCATTTTGATCTYGCCACGCTGTTGTTTCTGAGCTGAATGTTCCACAGTGACACATGTGTGACATCAGGGAAGCCCAACATGGTTGCCAGAGGAGTCCAGCGCCATGAGGAAAAAAAAAGAAGAAAAAAAAAATGAGGACACATCTTTCAGCATCAGTGCCCCCACTGTCTACAAACAGAAACACACAAACACAGACACAGAAAAGACAAAGGGCATACACAGAAAGCTGTACCCACAACCACTTAGTGCCCTTATGTGCCATACCCTTCAATTAGAGCAAAAAAAGAATGTTTTAATTGAATCTACWGCACATAAAATATACAAAAGTAATGGTAATAAAAAGCAGAGGGGGAGAAAAAAATATCATGATATGCTGCGATTATGAAGTAAATAATGTAAAGGTCTGCCATGAAAAATGCTTTTACTCTCGAGCCCACAGATACATATGCATGTATTTTAAGTACCCCACCCTGCCAACCAATCCTGACCCACACACATTTTACTGTGACCTGAGAATCTTCCCGTCAGCACCACAGTAAAGCTAACACACATGTACTCAAATAACATGTCACCTTGGATAACCACATTAGAAGAACACAAGCAAACGYTTGTTTGTCTCCATCTTAAACCAAGGTGAAGGCAGGTGGTACAGAAAAAAAAAACTCAGAAGAGTTAGATTAAAGGCACTCAGTTGAGAATGAGGAACTTTTAATTGCTAAAGAATGAAAAAGTTCCCCGATATGAGCATACGTTCCCGTGGTGCCTCCACCAAGCGATTAACTTTAATTCTCACACGACAAGTGCTTACTTCTAATTGATCTCATGCATTTATAAGACAATGCTCATCTTTTACAGAACATTTTAAAAAAGAAGAAGATTTAAAGGAACTCTGAGCAGTAATAATGAACTTGCGGTGAGTGCGAGTCAGATTAATTCCATCTCATACAAAGCCGCGTGGTTTTTATGTGAAAACTATTTGTCTGCATTTGGTTAAATCCTAAACTGTGACTTTTTAGCTCAATTGATGCAACAAGTYTAATAAAGGGAAATGCTGAGTAATGTGGAATTTACACATAGCATTAGCCTTTTCCAACAGGTATTTGTAAATAAAACATATTGACGTCACAACATGACATGAGACACGATTTTTGAAAGTCATGTGTACGATCATGTGCATCATCTAAAAATGCAAGTTCTCTTTTTTTCTTTTACATGTACAGTATACTGAGGAAAAGTTCTGAGTCATTTTTTTTATTTTGTTTTTCTTGTATATCCTTAAAATGGTCTTGAGCACAATTTCTTCAGGCTTTATTGTGGTCTTTCAAATGTATTGTCATGTTTAAGGACATAATACTGGGAAAAACTAAAAATAAAAGAGGCAGCTGAAGATTTTTCTCGTCCTAACAGTTTTGATTTCGAGACTCTAAGCAATTGAGGCTACATATTAAAAAACATGTAAATGACACCTTAAAGTGTAAYATTGAAGATGACATGGAACAGCAACTTTGTAGTTTAAAAAAAGATTTTGAACCACAAAGAACCCTAACCTAACACAAGTTAATTCCGTTTGCACTGATTTAAAAGAAAAAAAATCAGCTTCAAATGTATTTTACGTCTCAGAACCTGTAGAACGCAAAAAAATAAAGTGAAATAACCATATCCCAACAAACCCTGCCGCTAGAATTAAGTTTCCCACCTCTCTCCATCCCCCTTTTCCTCTTTTCCCTGCTCCTCTGCGCTTGCAGGTGCTGTGATCTCCAGCCTATGTTCTGTCTTAACCCTGTTACTACGAAAAAAGAACATGGATTTTTTTTTGTGAAAATTATGGATTTCGGAGTGTTAACATTCATATAAACGTTTGAAGGTGATGACGTGATTTCTAAAAGCGTACAAGTGAGGGGAACTGGACAGTTTCTCCATTGAAACAGAGAAAGTAACCAGAGCGAAGCAGGTAGTTTAGGTGAGGTGGTCACACCCCTCCTCACCTGTTGGTTGAGCAGGTCTGAGCCTTATAGCGTGGAGCCGCTGTCTTAAGGCGCTGACTCAGCAAGGCATGAAGCTGCAAGGCAATGTGTGTGGATGAGTGTTAAAGTGATTAGTAGCAGCATCCTTGCTAACATGGGCTAATGTTCAAAACAGTAACAAAACTTTCGTCACAGTGTTCCCTGTTCCAACCCGACCCCCTGCAGGGGTGTGTCTGAGAGAAAGGCTTTTACACCCTAACACAGGAGCTGTGACGTAAGCATGTACTGTTTTAACAAATAGGAAAATTCAACTGCAGTTTCCACCGTTCAACTCGTAGCGGGCAGCACAAAGATGTTTTTAGACCAAATATTTCAGAATTAAACAAATTTACACAAAAATCTGCACAAAAATATAAAGATACCCCTAAGGCAGAATTTAGGTAGTTTATCTGAAAAAAATAGATTTTGGGTTTAGCTACACTTCAAAGATAATCACAAAGATGACATTTAAAAATGTAAATGATCAACACTATCATAGAACCTGTTCAGTGTCATGCAGGTTCTACAAAGCACTTCACAATGTGTTTCATCATTCACACACACACAAACACACACACTCATACAGTGCCTTTTGTTGTGATCTTTTTCTATACTAAACCTCTGAGAAGAATAATCCAACATCATTAAACTGCAGTCAAAGATCCTTATTTATCTGACACCAGAAAGAAAGTCACAATCAAGCACAAGCTCTCTGCACAACTCCCTCTCTGACATGAGGAAGTTTCATGTTCATTTGTACATACATGGGTGTGACCAATACCACTCCTTTTTTCTCAGAAACAACATGTTTCAAGACATCCTGACCTGTACCCAGCAGCTATTTATGCCTTATGGTTTGATTACACAATGCCAGGTTGAGCTAAACTGCCAGTGGTGGAATGTCACTCTTTTCACTGCACATAACTTATGTTACAGACAAAACAGATAAAGTAAATCATCCACACTTTACATTATATAATTAAACTCTTACCAATAAACATTTCAGTGGGAGAGAAGGAGTTTTGTTTTAAAGTGTACTTGGATACATTAAAGCTGGACTAGAAAAGTCATAATGACCATTTTAATAGAGGCAGTAGCGAGGTTTTGTATATTTCAGTCAGAAATTTTTATTGATGTCACTTTGTTGTAGAGACTGTAGTACTGAAAGTACAYAGCAGGAATAAGAAAACATGCCAACATGTTGGGAGACCTGGTTCAATTTTAACCAAGAGACAGATTCACAGCTCTGACAATAATCGTAAACCAAAATGAATCTTCCTTTTATCGTTTGAAAGGAAACAAATCAAACAAAAAAAACTTTTAAAAGGATAGTTTTAATGCTCTTATACATTGAAGGGGAAAGAAAATTCGACTGAAAACACCACATAAAAAAAGCTGTGACTACATCTGCTAATCCATATTAGCTTTCGTAATAAGAGAGAGGCAGGCGAGGCTGGGTAATAAAAACTACTCACCTCAGATTTCTGTTTTTTTCCACTGGCCCCCTCACCAGCGTTCTGTCAGGCATTTAGGACATGAGGAGCACATACAAGACAGGTCATGACCATACAGCAGGGGTCAGCCAATCTGCTTTCCAAGTTATTACCTTATTCACTGATTAGCAGTCTTTGTTTACCCCTCAGAGTCTTGAGTGGGGCAACAATTTAATTTTGTATGRTGCACAGCAAAAGAGCATGGAACATTTGAGGTGGGCTGCAAACMTAAAAGTCATCCACAGTGCTACTTTTGTCTGACTGCTGTGTAAGTCTGAACGTCAGCATGATTCTGTTTGGTTTATTTAAGYGTTGGAGAATGTGTGTTTCCTCTCAATGAAAGACTGAAGACTTGACAAAACTTTCCAAACCCATTCACACAATCATCTTTAGCCACAATTTTACAAGCTTTTGCAAAGATAGCTGCACGTTCTATAAAACAAAATTAGTATTTAAGGCTTAGAATTCCTTGAAGGAATGCATATTCCCTATCACCATTCATGAAACAGTTTTAGACTAAGATTCTGTATGAGTATGTTAAAAAAATGTTAAAGAAATGTCAAACTCTCAGCTCCAATTGCACCATATTTTAGCTTAGTATTTGTAAAACTAACCGACTTACAGCCTTTGTTATGTTTTGTAAGGTCTGTTGGATAAATCAGCYTCTTTGAGTTGGATTGACTCCAAAAATTAATCAGCTGTAGATGAAAATCCAATACTTATTTCCTTAAAGCTTTATTCAAATTTATAGAACAGTTTAGGAGATATTTTGCTAACAGACAGACAGACAGAYGTAACTTCAACTAAATAATGCAAAAAAAAAATTAAAAGTTTTGTACAATGGGTTGGAACTCAAAATATGTGTTGGGGATGACTTGCAGCTATGGCCACAACAAACATTTTGCATTATAGCCATTATAGGTTTTTTAAGTTTGGTTGGGTGTGGCAGCCATCTTGAATAGGGTTGAATCTGAAAGATTCATATGTAAATGTACAAGTCATTACTTCCTGAAAGTTTCATYATAATTTRTWGAGTGATTCATGAGATACTATAACAGACAGACGCACAAACACACACAGACAAAGGAAAAAACATTGTTGGCCACATTCACCTTTTGGTGGCAGGCCATAGAAATGCACACAAACTGCAGTATAATTCAGTTTTCAAAGCTTTTAGTGCAGTTTCAATGAAGACTATTTAGGTTTAATTAAATTTTTTATGGTCCATTGCTACAAATTTGGTCGAATGAAGYGAAACACCACCAATTCTAAAGTATCATTATGTTTTAAAAAGGGCATTTTCCATCCTATTTAAGAACACGACCATATGACTGTTCCAGCTACACATCTTCGTCATACTTCTCAGGACTTTGTAATTCTTTGCCATGGCTACGTGCTTCTATTCATGCTAGAAATTCTTGGAAAAAAAAATATCACATGTACACATACTCCCTTTTTCTTTTTTTTTCTCCCTCCTCCCCTCCTCCTCCTTTCTTTCTGTTTTGTCCAAACACAAAAGCGCAGGCATGCTCGATAACACGCCTATACTTACTGTGCAAGTATAGGCGTTCCATGACATGTGATCTTGCTAGGAATTATGCCAACGGCCACTTAGCAGAAATCTCTGAGACCGAGCGAGAGAGCGAGACACACACACCCACACACACACACACACACACACACACACACAAATTCTGCATGTTTGTCAGTTTGTGAGAGTTCTTTGTCAAGTGTAGGTACAGTACATACACAGGGAACATGAGACTAAGCAGCTAGTAATCTGTCACAGAGTCTGGTGTGGGGGCAGTAMATTCTGAGAAAAAAAAAAGAGAGAGCGACACGTGATCTCTAAGATCTAATGTGGAAATGTTCTAGGAACATGCCATGTTTACTGTTCATTGTCTAAATTCTTGGAAGGCTTCCTGAAAAGCATGCAGCTAGCCAAAGCAGCCCAAAATACATTTAAAGACTTTTAATGTCTATTGCTGGTCGTCTCCGTTGCTTATTAGGACCCCTTCATTATGTTTTCCATTATTGCCATTATTTTGTCTGTGTTTCAGCATGGCCATTAATTAATTAATTATTTTTTAGTTCAGCAGCAGACAACAAAATAAGTTTGTATTGTGGAAATTTGGCTGCAAAGCTGCATTATTATTATGTGTGTGGACCTAAAACCACCRGAATACATTTAAAGGGTGAGAAAAATGAAAAAGAAAAAAAAAAAAACATTCACACATGCAAACACACTGTTCCTCCACAGAAGACAGCCAAAATCTCTCACTTTCCCTTTGATACATTAGTGATTTGTTACAAGTGTTCTGTGAAAAATGCCACGGAGAGGCTTGTCAGAACATTTGCATGCTGGCGAAAACGAACCGAATATGCAAATGCGGGGAGGAAAAGTTGATTATATTTTGTAAGCACATTTTAATTGTTGCTACTTGGGAGAAAGAAAAAAAAAACTATCATGCAGAAATTAGTGTCAACGGCAGCAAGAGGCGTGAAAGCCAAGTTAGGGGCATGGGGGGAGAGGAAGCATAGGTGCTATGACCCATTAAATTGGATGCTGGTCACAAACTTTATTAGCCAAGTCAGTAAGATTATTTTTACCAGAGGAAAAAAAGAAGTCTTGTTGTGTTGGCTGCATATCCAGGACTTAATCTAAAAAAATATACAGCGGGTAAAATAAGTATTGAACACGTCAACATTTTTCTCAGTAAATATATTACTAGAGGTGCTAATGACATGAAATTTTCACCAGATGTCGGTAACAACCCAAGTGATCCATACATACAAAGAAATCAAACCATAAATGTCCAGAAATTAAGTTATTTGTAATAATGTGGAATGGCACAGGGAAAAGTATTGAACACATGAAGAAAGGGAGGTGTAAAAAGGCATGGAAAGACCAGACACCAGCTGAACTCTCTCAGTAATTAGAAAGCAAGCCTGCCCCTTGTCAGTGCAAGTTAATATCAGCTGGTTCAGTCCCAAATGATGGCCAGGTATCACACAAGAACCATCTGATGATGGGTAAAAGTAAAGAGCTCTCTCAAGACCTTCACAACCTTATTGTTGCAAAGCATAATGATGGCATCGGTTACAGAAGAATGTCTAAACTTCTGAAGGTTCCAGTGAGCACTGTTGGGGCCATAATTCAGAAGTGGAAAGAACATTATTTCACCATAAACCGACCACGACCAGGTGCTCCTCACAAGATTTCTGACAGAGGAGTGAAAAGAATTATCAGAAGAGTTGTCCAAGAGCCAAGGACCACTTGTGGAGAGCTTCAGAAAGACCTGGAATTAGCAGGTACGATTGTTTCAAAGAAAATAAGTAATGCACTGAACCACCATGGCCTGTATGCACGCTCACCACGCAAGACTCCACTGCTGAAGAAACAGCATGTTGAAGCTCCTTTAAAGTTTGCTGCACAACATTTAAACAAGCCTGTGTAATACTGGGAGAATATAGTCTGGTCAGATGAGACCAACATTGAACTGTTTGGATGCCAGAATACACATCATGTTTGGAGGTCAAATGGCACTGCACATCAGCCCAAAAACACCATACCAACAGTGAAGTTTGGAGGTGGGAACATCATGGTGTGGGGCTGTTTTTCAGCATAGGGTACTGGCAAACTTCAAATAATTAAAGGTTGGATGAGTAGGAAAATGTACAGAGACATTCTTGATAAAAATCTGCTTCCATCTACCAGGATGATGAAGATGAAACGTGGCTGGACATTTCAGCMAGACAATGAGCCCAAACACAAAGCCAAGGAAATTGTCAGAAACTCACATTATTACAAATAACTTCATTTCTGGACATTTATGGTTTGATTTCTTTGTATGTATGGATCACTTGGGTTGTTACCRACATCTGGTGAAAATTTCATGTCATCAGCACCTCTAGTAATATATTTACTGAGAAAAATGGTGACGTGTTCAATACTTATTTTACCCGCTGTATATCGATGAGATTCTGTGACCATAAAACAATGGCAAACAGCTGGTAGCCGTCAACAGGGATAAAGGCAAATCATGAATTGCTAAAAGGAAAAACAGTATTGTGTGTTTTTTTTCACCTGGACTGTATCAGAATGTGTATGTTCAGGGTAGCAGCAGAGAAACGTAAATGCTCAAGGACAAATGAGGTTTTTTTTCCCTTAACATCAATGTCATTTTTCTCAAAAAAATAATTAATTTGCCTTGCTTTCATATTCTTATGACAAAGTATCTATACACAAATACGGTATGAATTTTTTAATACATATATATGTTTTTTATCAGTCACAACTGAGTTTACAGGAATTTCTGTTAATTTAAACTTTTATTTGTCTCTATTCTGATTTTATTCACTTCTTTTTATTCCTGGTTTTTAATAAACCCATTTCACCAAGGCCCATCAAAACAGTAAAATAAAAAAAGTAATGAAAACTCAAACAGCGACAAACATTTCACCTTAATGTTACAAGAGAAAACACAAAAATATAATACTGAAAGAATAAATTGATGCAGACACTCTGTAGCTGTGATGTTCTCTGACAAGAGTGTGTCTGAAAAAGTTGTGAAAACTAAGGACTGACTGAAGTGGGCAAAAAAAAAAACTAAAACTTCTATGTGTGCTTTATTATTATTATTCTCATAACAGAGAACTGCAGCTCACARTGATATATACAGAGATGAATAAACAGATTATGTGAACAGAGGAGGGGGAGGGGGGACTCTGAAACAAAAAGAAAAAACTTTTTGGGCATTCACAAAAAACCTCCCTTTGTTGATAACTCCTTAAAAAGTGATAAAAACTAATCTGTTGTTTTGGTTTCAAAAGCACAAAGTAGTATGTGGACATATGTTAATAACAGGCTGCCTTGTGGCAGTTTCTCTAAAGCTCATGGATACAGCAAAATTCTACTTTTTAATAATCTCTTTGTTTTTAAAGATCTTACTTTGACTATTTGCATGAGAAGAAGTGGTGCAAAAAGAGCAGAAAGGGGCAGTTCTTAAAAAACACACAAAAAAGCGTGGACAAGCACTTAAACTAAAGCACTGAATTACTGTGGTAAAGTGGTGCTTTTTAAAACTCCTGGCTTTCCAAAACGTCCCCAGAATCCAACTATGTGGTTGTAGCTTCAACACCTTAAATTACTCATCACAGACCGTAAACCTAACCAGTAAACTGTGCTGCCAAAACCTTAACCCAAACAAGGCACAAAAAAAGATTTATGAAAAAAAAAATCAACAAAAAACAGTAAATTAAAAATAGAAACATAATTTTAAAGTTGGATTTAATTTGAGTCTCATGTCTAATGTGTATAAATATGCAAATAAGATTTTCAGACATCTCTAATTTCCTTGGTGTATAGAAATGTAACTAAAAAAATTTAATAAATACTTATAAATATCTATTGTACATAAAGATAACTCTACTTTTAAGCTGATCTGAACCTGTTGACCCTAGCTGAATAACTACTCAGCAAGCTAATTTAAGAAGTTTGAGACCTACAGAAAAGATTGTACAAAACATTTTATACCATTACATAAAATGTATTTTACACTATCACGGTTTTCATAATGGGAGCATATTGAAGCTGTTAAAAAAATTCTCATGTTTTTTTATCCTAACATCTGCAAAAATTTCTACCATATGTTTTTTTTGTGTCTCTGCTGCCGCCATACAAACACTTAGGACTATGACCCTGAAAAGTGCACCGCTCCGTTTTCTACTAATGGATGTCTTTTTAGGAATTCTCGGACTTAGCCATGAGGAGAAGGACGTTGCTTCATTTCCATTAACTGTTTGAATTTCAGTTCCACGAATGTCAACATGCCTGAACACACCAGCCCGAACAGGTTTTTTTTTTACCCCTCAGGTTTTAAACTCGAACACGCCTGGCAATACCAAGAAAGAGCACCGCCATTGTTTGAGGATATGATGTATGACTGGTGCCCTGTAACGCATACCATCAGCGATGACTCATCGCAGTCTAAGAGGAACTTTAGAGACAAATAAACACACCTCACACACGGATCTATGGAGGAGGGAAAAAAAAAGAAAAAGAAACACAAGGTGTGCACACAAACACATATGCACTCGTTGACACGGGGGAGTTGCTTGGGCATGATTTAATTTTCCCCCCATCTTCAGACCGTCCAGTTAACATAGAAATCTGGAATTTATCTACATGAAAAATGGATTTCAAGTGGGTTTTTTAAGTTAACTGAAGGTGTGGTGCAGGTAAACATGCTTTTAAGTCATGCAGGTTTTATTTTGACATGTTAATGAGAACAAAAGGGAGTGTTTGACATGGCCTGAGGTGACCGTGTGAAACAAACCTAAATGTGTGTCAGAGTCATGTGGTCAAAAGGAAGGTATAAAATCTACATGAACGCAAATCATTTATGCTAAGTGGTTGCCAACAGCATGCTTTTGTCTCTAACTTTTCGTAAGACAGAAAGATATTTGTTATAAATGGATAAAATGATGTAATGATTGAAAAAGCTCTTTGTTTAATAACTTGTTTTAAAAAATGTATATTTCAACAAACAATTTGGCATCATAAATGTCTGGGACTTTTATTGTGTCTGTTAAAAGTTGAAAAGTTTGGTCAGGTTGACTTTAAGTTGATGTTTGTTATTTCTTCGACTTTACACCAACACTCAAAGGTTAGGGGTCTGGACATTTTTTGTTCTCGAGTCCCGTCCCCCACCTTCGATGACTGTAATTCTTTATTGTCATTTCATTCGTCTTCACCATTTTTGCACTAGCAGCTCAATCAAATTAAGTTAAAGAAAACTCTACAGGTGTGGGATGCCATGCCACTGTCCTACAAAGAAATCTCTTTCTAAGAACTGCCCATGGAAATCCATACATGGGAGTTTGTTGTTATGCAAAACAGGCAGCAACAAACACACCGCCGCCAGTTGCTTGATAGTTTCAAGACTTTAGTGTCAGAAAAAGAACCGAGTCAACGTTTTCATTAGAAAAGAACTTAAATACATTTAATCCTGAAATAGGACTTAAATGAATAACCAAGTATATGTTCCACTTTTTGAGAAATAAGGCCATGAGGATGAACACATTGTGCAGGCCAACTATGATACAGAGTGCTAAAGCAGATTTCTACACTTAAACATGGCATTTACACGTGAATCTTTCAGGATTCACCCACTGCCTCAACTTTGTTCGATACTCAATTTGTAGCAACTTAGGTGTCACATTTGCAAATGTCCCCTTTAGCATTTTAAACAAATTTAAATTATAATAATATTTTCATATATCGACTCGGTTACCGACAGAGCTAAATAAAGCAAACATGACACAACAGAGGACAGCGTGGTGGCGCAGTTGGGACTTTTCTGAGTTTGCATGTGCTTTCTGCGCATGCACGTGTGGGTTCTCACCAGGGCCACCAGTTTCCTCCCACAGACCAAAAACATGCATGTTTGGTTAACTGGTAACTAGGGCTGCCGATGACTTATCAATTATTAAAATAATCGATGACTAATTTAATAATCGATTAATCGTTTTCTTTTTTTATGTTTGTTCTTTACTTAGTTTTTCTCTCCAAACTGCTTTGACACCTTCCACTGCCACATCTGCCTTTCTGTCCTTGACACACATGCACAGTAGTGGTAACTGGGGTAGGCCGTGGACGTCACAAGACATTATACGGACAGGCTCTGGTATCATGGCTATCCAGCAACGGAGCTCAAAAGTGTGGGATCATTTTAAGAAAATGAAAGAGAAACCTGTGCAATATCTGCAGAGCAGAACTTGCCTTCYACAGCAATTATTTTTAGTTAGCATATAGCTAAAATCTAACGATGGTTATGTAATAGCAGCTGCATTCTGACGTGATAAGCTGTATGTTTTATAATCAGTTAACCTATGATCCGATTAGTCAACTAATCGAAAAAATAATCGGTGATTAATCGATTATAAAAATAATCGTTTGTGGCAGCCCTATTGGTAACCCTAAATTGTCCCTAAGTGTGGGTGAGAGTATGAATAGCTGTTTGTCTCTGTGTGTCCCTGTGGTGGACTTGTGACTAATTGTCCAGCGTGCACCCTGCCTCTCACACAGCCCCATCTCCACGGACTCTCCAATGACTGCTGGACATAGACCCCTGCGACCYGAAGAGGAAAAGCGGGTAAAGGTAACAGTTGGATGTGGACATGTCAGAGAATAAGCAAACCAATCAGTTCTTACTTATGAATCCATTAGCATCAAGCTAACTCAGAGTCTATATATTACAATTTTTTTCCCTTTGGGAACTTTTTAGAAAGTAAAAGTCAACTTTATTTCTTCTCTTTGCCCCTTTTGCCAACATTATTTGGGGTCTTTTCGTTGCATTTCTCACAATGTGCGTCCATGCAAAAAGATTTATATGTATATAAAGCATCCAGGAACACTTCTTAAACCGTTAAACTTTGTTTTAAACTTCAGGAAAGTAAACAAAACACCCTGAAAAACTGTGTTAACTACTCATTAGTGTGTCATGTGGGGCCATAAAGAAAATGTTGCTGGGCTGTAAAACAATGAAGTGCAATTTTATTGCCCCGGTGTGCTCCAAGGCAGTTTTGCGCAAACGTAACAGTGTCATCAAAACATGTCGGAAGCACAGTTTTACGGCTTATSCTTTAGTGTTGCTTTAAGTTGGCATTAATTGTTAGCGTGACATTCTACAAGTTGCTCAGACAATCGGTTAAACACAAAGTGTGATCTTAAAGTGTATCTGTGTTGTAAAGGGTCCATTTAGGTAGGTGGGTTATTATACTTACTGTAGAAAATGCTCATTGATGGCGAGATATTTTTTTTCTATGCAATGTTTAAGTTTATTTAGTCAAATGGAAAGACCGGGATGTTCCTCCGAATTTATCACTAACAGTTTAGACATCCGAAGCATTTGTTATTTGATAAGAGGAAATAATCACCTTGGGTTAGTTTTCCTCGAACTGGCTCAACAGGTTCGAGTGAGGAATGACACCAGTTTGTATCCATTTCAAAGAAACTGAAACAAGATAGACTGCTTTTTTTCTGTGTTTCCAGTCATGCAAAACATCGACTTTTGTTTGTTTAAGAAGCAGTTACCATACAATCCTCGTGTTTTTCACCCGCCCGATTCTGCCATTTCTGTCAATGTCCGTATATCAGTGAGAGAATCAGTGTTGTGGACGTCTCTCCTTGACACTCCCACACTTGCAACCAGCCCCCCGGGCCCCCTCGTGGAATGCCGTATAGTTGAGAGGCCTATAGAGGAAGGGGGCATCCTGGGACACAAGCCATCCTGCTGACCAACAAACTCAAACACACACACACACACGTACAAAATACAGCTGTTGAGAGCCATCATAACTCTTTGGCAGCCATCCAATTCAAACTCAAGTGTTGTTGGAAAGCCTCCATTTCAAGGAAAAAAAATTCCATGATAGTTGCATTGAACATGAAATAAAAAGAAAAAAAACTTAGCAGCACACACCCACATTACCAAGAACTGAGTTCCTCGAAGCTGAGCATGGGTATCATAAATCAGCTTGTGAAAAAAAAAAAAAAAAGAT
This sequence comes from Austrofundulus limnaeus, assembly GCF_001266775.1. Classification (NCBI taxonomy): domain Eukaryota; kingdom Metazoa; phylum Chordata; class Actinopteri; order Cyprinodontiformes; family Rivulidae; genus Austrofundulus; species Austrofundulus limnaeus. The sequence continues at coordinate 37,254 of NW_013954116.1, forward strand.
GTCTCTGTCCTGCCTCAGGGCAGGTACAGTAGGTGCACCAATGAACACATATCGATCTAAAAGTTTCTTAAAACTTAAGTCAATTGTTGCTATCTGCAGAGATATAAAGCCAAAATAGATTTGCAACCGCATAGTGTGTGCAAAACGACAGAGAGACATTTCAACAACACCTTTGACGCCCCGTTTTTGGCACCGTGAGAAACCAACAACTCACTCATGTTCAGTCATGTGACACAGACCAGATTAGATGACACAATAAGCAACATGTATGACAGCGCGGTGACACTGAGAAAAAGTATGCAGGGGGAAAGAACAGTAACAGGAAATGAAGAAAACTGCCACAAACTACTTGCCGGCTAGCCACACGTTGCACTTTTTGTAAGGAGGCCACAACTAAAAAGTCTGATAGCAATCTTTAAAGGTTCAGGTGAGGTAAACTCAGCCACAACAAAGTGTAAACACAAGACTTGCTTTAGAACAATATCATACTAGTAGAATAATTTACAGCATGTAAATTTACAGCATTTACCGACTGTGTTGTTTTGATGAATTCTGTCGAGTGGTTCTTGGAATATTCTGCTAACAGACAGGGTTGATTCTGACATAAAATGTCAACGTTTTTAAAACAAAGATGCTGTTCAATCAGCCCAAGTGACCCAGATAATGCTCAGCTACTACCACAGCAACTTTTAGACCAGCATATGTCCAAGTGAMYGGGTTTAGAGCCARTTCGGTGTCTCMTAAGGTCAGTTGGCTGTGGCTGCCATCTTGAATTGGACTGACCTAAAATGTTAATCAGCTGTAGAAGTACACACTATCATCACTTTCTTAGAGTTTCATTAAAATCCATCCAGTGGTTTATGAAATATTTTGCTAACAAACACAAAGAAAGTCATGGTAAAAAAAAAAAAAAAAAAAAAAAAACATGTTCGCCTTTCACCTTAGGTGGTGGGTGATAATGAGCCCCATCCCATCAGCATGCAAACACAGTTTCCAGCATCACAACCATTGCATTCACATGGGTGGAGATTTTCTTTAAATCGTGACGCAACTGAAGCCAATAACACCACTTTCACCACTCATACAGTTCAAACTATTAACTAATGGTTAAAGCAATGCTCAACATCAACATCTCAGGTTGCAATTACCCGACGACTTTTTTCATCAATTTCTACTTATTGCTGCGTGGTGYTCTGAAGCGGGAATTACGTAAAGCCTTTCCATTTCATGTTCCTCCTTAAGTTCAAGACTCTAACTTAGTTTCTGGGATGTGAGGCTTTTGTCGCAAATTAATGTTGACATTTGCAGCGGCACTAGGTAAGGATAAAGATAAGAGAAGAGGGGATAAAAATGGTTTTAAAAATAAAGAAAAAAACCTATGCGTCATGCAAAACAGGCTGTAAATATGAAGACAGGATATATTTACCCGATATGTCGCTGTTCCATAGAAAGAGGCTGTGTCAGCTGGCGCAGATGTGGCAGGCTTTCCTCCTCGGGTAACCCACCAACTCTTTGAGGTTCTTTGTTTTGTAAATGTTTTTTTGTTTTTTAATAGGCAGGCCCTGCTTCCCGCTTCGTCCGCTGGCTCACTCTCTCTTTCACTTCGGTCCTGTCTTGGCCGCTCCGTTCGCCGTCATCTCTCGCTATCCCACTCTCTCCTCCTGTCGCAACAAGGAATGCGGCTCTCACGCGGGCGGCACACGGACAGCAGCGAGCAGGCTGACATCACACGCCGCTCCGCGCCGACTTCTCCCGTTAAAAACACGCAGACATTTTTGCAGCCGACTAGCTTATACGCCGTGTTGTTCAACTGTAGTCGCCGGGAAAATAAACTGTCAGCGGTCGGTCGGTCGTTTCGTGAACTCGGTGCACTCTGCCGGCTTAAAGGCGTACGCTTCTCCACTGTGGGTTCGTTTTAACGTGTGAGTTTGTCGCCACTGTTTAAAGTCTTTATTTCAACACATTGACGTTATAGGTAGGACGTGGGGGGCACGAGGGGAGAACCTACAGAACATTTACGTGTKTGGGTATCTCACGTGTCATTCTACGAAGGCGCTGGCAAGACAGTAGAGGGGACGTGACGCGCATGCGTGGTGTGGAGCGTGCGCCAACTACTGGTGGTGACCTCAAATTAACTCCTATCTATCTATCTATCTATCTATCTATCTATCTATCTATCTATCTATCTATCTATCTATCTATCTATCT
>NW_013954117.1:0-3744 GCF_001266775.1 Austrofundulus limnaeus
CATCCATCTGTTATCCATCCATCATCCATCATCCATCTATTATCCATCCATCCATCCATCCATCCATCCATCCATCATCCATCCATCCATCCATCCCTCTATTATCCATCCATCCATCCATCTATTATCCATCCATCCATCCATCATCCATCCATCCATCCATCCATCTATCCATCATCCATCCATCCATCCATCCCTCTATTATCCATCCATCCATCCATCTATTATCCATCCATCCATCCATCATCCATCCATCCATCCATCCATCTATCCATCATCCATCCATCCATCCATCCCTCTATTATCCATCCATCATCCATCATCCATCCATCTATTATCCATCCATCCATCATCCATCCATCATCCATCATCCATCCATCCATCATCCATCCATCCATCCATCCATCATCCCTCTATTATCCATCCATCCATCCAGCATCCATCCATTTATTATCCATCCATCATCCATCCATCTATTATCCATCCATCTATTATCCATCCATCCATCCATCCATCCATCATCCATCCATCCATCCATCCATCTATCCATCATCCATCCATCCATCCATCCCTCTATTATCCATCCATCATCCATCATCCATCCATCTATTATCCATCCATCCATCATCCATCCATCATCCATCATCCATCCATCCATCATCCATCCATCCATCCATCCATCATCCCTCTATTATCCATCCATCCATCCAGCATCCATCCATTTATTATCCATCCATCATCCATCCATCATCCATCCATCTATTATCCATCCATCTATTATCCATCCATCCATCCATCCATCCATCATCCATCCATCCATCCATCCATCCATCTATTATCCATCCATCACCTCCCTCCTTACATACAACCTACTTCCCTCTCTCTATTAAGTCTTTTTTATTCAATGTTTTTTTTGTTTACTCCTCCATCCCTCCTCCCTTCCTCCCATCCTCTTCTCCTTCATTTTCTCCTCTGTCTCTCAGTCTTTTGTTTTGGTTTCCTGTTTGTCTCGTTGTTTTCTTCACTTTCTGTCCTCGTTTTATTTTTTTATCTATTTTCTAATTTTTTGTTTTTAATTCTCTCACTCTTCCCCTCCTCGTAGCTCCTGGTCATCCCTCCTTTCTTTCCTCTCTCCTTCGCTCATTTTGCATATTCATGAACCTGCGAACGTTTCCATCCTTCAGTCTTTAATCCCTCCCTGGAAATTTGTTTTTGTTTTTACCCTCAGCTCCTCTTCCTCTTCTTCCTCCTCCCCAAACATCCAGCAGCTGGCCAACAGATGGGGCCCGCAGCCAAAAAAGCAGCAGTGCCACAAAAATCAAAATTTACACCACGCCAGCAGTGGAATTCATTTGGGGGGGGGCTCCTCACTGCACGCTTTGTCCTCCTTCCTCCTCCTCTTCCTCACCGTCCCTTTATGTCCCTCCTCGCCTCATTGCCTGCCRTCCTCGCAGCTGAAACCAAGTTAATGTGCTGAACCTAATTCTCTGCGTGCCGTCCTCGGCCCCGTCTAATTCCTGGGACGCTCAGCTCTGCCTCCAGTTTTTAGTTGTTTCCTCTGAAGGAAACAGAAACCGATGAGCTCCTGAGTCCCGGATCCTCCTGCAGACTGACTGTTTACACTGAGTGCATACCCACGGTTCAGAACCGAGTTCTTCCAAACAGAACCTTTCTACACYGAGTGGCTTTAATAAACTGTTCTCTGTCTGAAGATCCTGGTTCTGATTAACGTGGGTCGGGTTCTGATGACTGCATCAGACGTCCAGGTGGTCCAGAGTCGGGTCCATCAGCTCTGTTGGTTCTGAACCCGGCCCGTCGAAGAGAGAGACAAAACAACAAACCACCAACAAATAACAGGCTGTGGGTTTCTGTGACGACGGGATCAAAGTTCTGCTGCGGTCCGGTTCAGCAGCGGTTCTGACGTCAGCAGAACAATCAGAGAGGAGCTGCAGCAGGTGGGCCGCACCAGAACCCACACTGACATGAACTGGGATCTTCTGAAGTCAGCTTACAGATGATTTCGGCTGATTTTCTGAAAACTGACAGTTTAAACAAACAAATATTAAAACAAACTTTCAGCTGTTTAATTATTTTTACATTAAAATCATCTAAAACTTTTCAAACCATTAAAATACCTGCTTCAAATTTTATCTTTTAGCTGTTAATAACCACAATTAACCTTTTCACCTCTACTGTTCTGCTAATTTTAGCTTTTCATGGCTATCATTTCTGACAACTTTGCCTTTTTAATGTTTATATCATGTTAGATTAGACCTTTATTGTCATGGTACAGAGCACAATGAAACAGCCACTCAGAAGAAGACACAACACAACAAACATGGGAGAACAGGTGCTCTGGGTCACGCAGCCACTGACCCGCACAGAGCAAGGTTTTGTGCTTTTGTTAGCATTCTTGCTAATTTTAGCAGATATTTGCTTTTGTTCCAACTTTAGCTTTTGTTTGATACCGTTAGGCCAATTTTAGCTTTTCATTACTATCAATTTCTCCAAGTTTAGCTTTTTTTAATTATAATTGCCATTTTAATTTGTCACTATTCGGCCATTTTAGCTTCTCTATGCTAGTGTTCCAACGTTGGCTTCTGTTTGAAACTGTTCTGTTAAATTTAGCTTTCCATGGCTATCATTTTGTGAACATTAGCTTCTTTTGGTAGCATTTAGCTAAGTTTAGATTTTCTCTGCAATATTTTTGCAAATGTTATCATTTCTATTAGCATTCAGCTAATTTTAGCTAGTCGCTGCTAACATTCTGCCATTTTAGTTTTATTTGCCGGTGTTTGTTCTAACTTTAGTTTTTGTTTGATACTGTTTTGCCGATTTTAGCTTTTCATTGCTATCGTTTTCGCCAAGTTCAGCTTACAGATCTTCATTTTAGTTTGTCACTGCTAGCTTTCTGCCATTTTAGCTTTTATATGCTAGTGTTCCAACTTTGGCTTTTTTATAGTGTTCTGTTGATTTTAGTTTTCGCTGCTATAATTTGTGAATGTTAGCTTTTCTGCTAGCATTTTAGTTCATTTTAACCAGTCTCTGCTAGCATTCTGCTATTTCAGCTAATATATGCTAGTGTTTTTTCCAACGTTGGCTTTTTTTTACACTGTTCTGTCAATTTTTGTTTTTCGTTACTGTCATTTATGTGAACATTAGCTTTATTGCTAGCATTTAGCTAGTTTTAGCTATTCGCTGGCTGCTAACATTCTGCCATTTTAGCTTTTAAATGCTAGTGTTTAGGCTAACTTTGGCTTCTGTTTGATACTGTTTTGCCAATGGTAGCTTGTCGTTAGCATTCTTGCCAATTTTAGCATTTATTTGGTAGTGTGAGCTTTAGCTTTTTTGTTCTGCTGCCAAATTTAGCTTTTTGCTAACATTTTGCAACAACAGTTTATTTCAGTTTTTCACTACTGTTAAGTTAGTTTAAGCTTTATTCTTAATTTTAGGTTTTGTTTAGCTTATTTAATTTTGAGTTTTGTTTTCAGTTTCAGCTTCTTCAACAGATTTCAGCTGTTTTTCAGCTTTTTATTTTTTGCTGAATTTTCACAAAACGTGAAACATTCTGGGAAACCCACTGGTTTGGGTTTGGAGTCCTCGTGTGGAAAAGGCTCAGTTTGTGAAGAACATCTGGAGCGCTGAAGTAAGGAGGGGCCGAGGAACACACCAGCACCACTCACTGAGACGACACACACACACACACACACACACACACACACACACACACACACACACACACAC
>NW_013954117.1:4198-5273 GCF_001266775.1 Austrofundulus limnaeus
ACACACACACACACACACACACACACACACACACACACACACGCTAACGAGCGAGCACACGGACCCATAACCAAACACACGTTAAACCCCGGAGCGGCTCGGCTCCGTCGTCGGCTCTGCCTCCGTTCAAAGCAGAGAACCTTCAAAGAAACACACACACACACACACACACACACACACACACACACCAAAGATCCATTTCTGTCCCCATCTGGTCACCATTCAGCTCGATGTGTTGCAGTTCGCTGCAGCGAACGCCTCTCAGCTCATCAGGATCACGACCTTTGACCCCTGATGGTTCTTCTACAATCAGCCAATCAGAACGCTGTAAATGAAGACGTGACCTTCACAGGAAGTCAAAGGTTTTAATWAAAGCTAAAAACGGATTTGAAGTGATTTTTGTCTCTTCGGCTGTTTGTCGCTCCGCCTGGTCGTGTCGGCCATTTTGAACGGTGTTGATTTGGAGGTCAGTTTTAGGTCCAGGATATTTTGCTAACAGACACAAAGATGAGCAGAAACATTCAGCTGAGATGAACTCACCAGTAAGGAGGAGTGAGGACGATGGTTCTGACGACTCGATCGAGGAAAGAAATAATTTCCCAGCAGAGACGAAATTATCGGCTCGGCTCGCAGCTTTCGGCTCCTTTTCTCACCCTCGGCTCTCATCAGGGGTGAAAATGTACCCAAAGGGAGTCGGTGCTTTCTCTCTCTGTTCTTCATCATCTTCTCACCTTCCTCATCACTTCTGCCCCCTCCCCCCCCCCACACACACACACCTGAAAGGTGTGCTGAAGCTCACACCTGCTGCAAGAATCCAGACCAGCTCTGAATTTCATCACCTGCTGAAACAGTTTAAACAAATCAAATGTGAAAATAGATATTTGTGTTTTACTTCACACCACACTTTACCTTCGTTTATTTCAGCTGTTTAAAAGAACCGGACAACAAAAAACATCATAAAACTAATGAAAATAATTAGATTTTAATTTTACAGTCAGAGCTCTGGAAACAAATAATCATAAAAAGTTTCAATATTACAGATTATATACAGTATATAATCCTAAAACTGACTGGA
>NW_013954117.1:10729-13276 GCF_001266775.1 Austrofundulus limnaeus
CACACACACACACACACACACACACACACACACACACACACACACACACACACACACACACACGCACGCATATACATTCTCAAAACTCAAGCAGTAACGCTGCGTCTCTCAAATCACCAGGACAATGAGGAACCTCCACAAATGTTTGAGATATTTTACTAACTCCCTCATTAATGCTGGTCACCACCTTTTAAACAGGGTTGATTGGTCAAAACTCAAATCAAAGGTTTGTTTAAGTGAAAATTAATTCCACCGTTGTTGAAACCAAAGCTGAACACATTTTCACCAAGAACATGTTTGTTATTAACTTMAACTAAAACGTCTTGTTTCTGTGCTTTGCTAACAAACACTAACTGAGCTCTACCTGGTGTTTCCTGCATAGAAACAGTCTTTTAACACGTCCTCTTAGAAACAATGAAAAGTACTACGTGTACAACTGACTACATGTGAAACAAACCAGAAATACTATTAAAAATATAGACGAGAGTCTTACTCACTGATGAGGTGTGGTGAGTAGCTGTCATCTTGAATTCTGAAACTTCCCACTTTCCTACAGGGAATTCCCACTAGAGGGGCATTCCAGCTTAAATTTATGACTTGTAAGTCGGAACAACTGGACTGCAAGTGAGAGGTGAAAATGCAGTCAAATTCAGATGTGAAGTAGAACACAGTCAGGAAGTAAAACAGAGACAGGAAGTAAAACAGAGACAGGAAGTAGAACACAGACAGGAAGTAAAACACAGACAGGAAGTAAAACAGAGACAGGAAGTAGAACACTGACATGAAGTAAAACAGAGACAGGAAGTAGAACACAGACATGAAGTATAACACAGACAGGAAGTAGAACACAGACAGGAAGTAGAATGCAAGCAGGAAGTAGAATGCAAGCAGGAAGTAGAATGCAAGCAGGAAGTAAAACACAGACAGAAAGTAAAACAGAGCCAGGAAGTAGAACAGAGACAGGAAGTAGAACACAGACAGGAAGTAGAACACAGACAGGAAGTAGAATGCAAGCAGGAAGTAAAGCACAGACAGGAAGTAGAACACAGACAGGAAGTAGAACACAGACAGGAAGTAGAACACAGACAGGAAGTAGAATGCAAGCAGGAAGTAGAATGCAAGCAGGAAGTAGAATGCAAGCAGGAAACACAGACAGGAAGTAGAACACAGACAGGAAGTAAAACAGAGACAGGAAGTAGAACACAGACAGGAAGTAGAACACAGACAGGAAGTAAAACAGACAGGAAGTAGAACACAGACAGGAAGTAGAACACAAACAGGAAGTAGGACTTAGGCTCAGTGGTGAGTAGTGGCCATTTTGAATTCTGAATTCTTCCACTTTCTGAGCTTTAAAGCAGCTTATTTTAGGACATTAACACATCTTTGAAACTTTCACGGGCCACATAAAATGCATGGTGGGTCACATCTGGCCCGGGGGCCTTGTGTTTGTCACGTATGGTGTAATGTATTTCCTCCCAGTCAGTCGTCTTTAAGGATTATGTGTTGCCGCCTTCAGAGTCGAATTAAATGATCAGTAAATTTTTTAAAAAGAGGCTCTAAAATAACAAAGATGTCATTTCGGATTTGCACTCGACTTTCAAACAACCTGAAATCAGTGTGTTGTGTGTGTGTTGTGTATGAGTGAGTGTGTGAGAGTGTGTGTCCTCAGGCTGAAGCAGGTTGAGGAAATCTGTATTCCATTAACTGGTTCAGCTCAGATCCAGCCCCTCCTCTCACCCCGTCTCTGGTGCACTGATGCTCACAACCTGCCGCAAAGCCACATCTGGATGTTCAAAGGCCTGACGTGTGTGTGTGTGTGTGTGTGTGTGTGGGTATTTTCCCAGCAGCTGCCAGCAATCTTTGCAAAGTGCTTTGGTGTGTCTTTCTCTCTCTGTCTCACAAACAGACATTATTAAAACCATTAGTTGGTGTGAAACAATGTTTTTCCTCTGCCTCAGAGGCCTGTGTGTTTACAGTAGGTGTGTGTGAGCGTGTGGTGTGTGTGTATGTGTGTGTGCGTGTCGCAGCAGAGGAATGCGCACGTGAATCTATAAAAGTAAGAGGTTAATGAAAAGCAGAAGCTCTGCTCATTGTTTGCATCGACAGGCTGAAGGCTGTTATTTGAGGCATGCTTTAAAAAGTAACAGAAGAAGTTTAGGAGGTTCTGTGAAGACTTTATGGTTCTACTGGACCCAGATATCAGAAACGGACCTTCGGACTCACTTATCTCTTTGAACAACCAATCAGCATGAGACCACCACCATGTTCAGCACTGGGTACAAGCTGCTTCTTCTTAATGGATGCTCTCCTTATTTGACCAACAAAAATTCAGCAGGGTTCTTCTCTTTCATACTGCAAAACATCCATCCATCCATTCATCCATCCATCCAACCAACAAACCAACCAACCAACCAACCAACCAACCAACCAAATCAAAAGTCACCAACCAAACAACCAACCAAATCAAAAGTCACCAAGCAACCAACCAACCAACCAACCAACCAACCAACCAACCAACCAACCAACCAACCAACCAACCAACCAACC
>NW_013954117.1:13870-15927 GCF_001266775.1 Austrofundulus limnaeus
CCTTATTTGACCAACAAAAATTCAGCAGGGTTCTTCTCTTTCATACTGCAAAACATCCATCCATCCATTCATCCATCCATCCATCCATCCATCCATCCATCCATCCATCCATCCAACCAACCAACCAAATCAAAAGTCACCAACCAACCAACCAAATCAAAAGTGACCAACAACCAAATCAAAAGTCACCAACCAACCAACCAACCAAATCAAAAGTCAGATCTGTTATTTTTCATTAATTTAGTTCTGATTAAACATTCTGGTCCTGATTTAATCTCAACATCTCATCATTTCGAGAATAAAATAAATAAATAAAAGCAGAATATTTTCAGTGATGTTTTGTCTGAGTTGACTCCCTGATGTTTGGTTGCTGTGATGCTAATGATTCTAATGAGTTCAGTCTTTAACATCTGTATGTTTTACAAACACATCCAGAGAGAGGAGAAGAGATTTCCCACTCATTGTCTCTGCGCTCGTTTATGCTAAATCTACATTAAAAAGCTGGTAAAATGGCTGTTAAACAGCAGCTGTCTGCTCAAAAATATTCACGCTCCTTTTCACTTCTCTTCCCAAATAAAAAATAAATAAACTCTCTGCCGTCCTAAAAACTAGACTTGTTAGTTTGTCTTATAAAATAAGTTCAAACCACATGCTSTATTTCAGAGAACCAGTAGATAAAATGACGAGCCGTGTCTTTGTGCTCRTCTAAGTTTTGTGTTTTCAGGTGCAGCCTTGCAGTAAAATGTCACAATGTTCTTGTCTTTATTTTCTGCATGTGAACTTTTGTTTYGTCGGCGTCCAGAAGGTAAATGTTTCCAGGAACTGTTGCATAAGTCAAAGTTGTGTCTTTGCTTCATTTTGCTGATGGTTAAAACATTCTGTTGTTTTTACGTTTTAGTGTTTTGTGATCTTTTATGTCCTTGGACCATCATCTAAGTTTGGATGTTTTGTTCTCTTGTTCTTGTAAACCATCCTCTGCACTGAGTTGGTTTCATAAAATATTCATCAAAACTTCAAACATGGTGGCAGCATTTTGTTTCCACTGGGCTAAATCAGAATCAGAATTGGTTTTATTGCCATTGTCAGTGAATACAGACAAGGAACTTACAGTAAATCAATCAAAGGACCACAAATACATTTAAATTTAAGTCAATTCTGTTCATAAAAATAGTTTTAATTTTCCCAAACAAACATCCTTAACCATTTTTTTTCCAGAACAACCAGCTTTCTAATATTTAATTGTCCTTTTGTTTATATTTCTTGTCAGTGAAACAAATCAAAGGTTTTTGCATCAACTAGCTGGATTTTTAACTAAGGTTTGATTAACTGACTGGATTTATGGGTCAGTATAGCATTAGGCAAACTAGTTATTTTGTGAAGTTTAATATTTTGTGTATAACTGATTAGCTGCCCTTTATGAAGATGACTTTGTTTTTTGGGCTAACTAGCTAACCTTTGTAGAATTTACTGGGTATTTGATTCACCTAACTAAGCTTTAAGTTTTGAGTATTTAAAAGGTTTGGGGGTTTAAAAGATAACTAGCCTTGTGGAATTTTTCAAATTTGAGGCTAATTTTAGGCTTTGYGTTATCAGCTAAATAATAATAATATTGCTATTATTTAGCCAAGTAGCTAAATATTAATTAGCTAACTAGCTAGCTTGCATTGTGGAATTTACAGAATTTTTGCACTAACTAGCTAGCTAATGTTGTGGAATTAACATGACTTTTGTGCTAACTGGCTAGCTAACATTGTGAAATTTACAGTATTTTTGTGCTAACTAGTTAGCTAATGTGGAATATACAGGATTTTTTAGCTACCAAACTAGCTTTTTGGGATTCACAAGGTTTTTGGATTACCAAACAATTTAGCATTGTCCAGTTGAGTGGATATGTAATTTAGCTTACCAGTTGTGACTAACTAAGGTTTCAAGCCTAAAGTTGCTACAGCTACGTGCTGCTGCTGTTTGTGCTTGTGAAACCATTGTTCTTTGTATCCATCCATCCATCCATCCATCCATCCATCCATCCATCCATTTTCTTCCGCCTATCCGGGGTC
>NW_013954117.1:17078-18202 GCF_001266775.1 Austrofundulus limnaeus
ACTCCCGGAGAACCCCCCACAAGGCCCCCCTTGGGACACGGTCGAACGCCTTCTCCAAGCCCACAAAACACGTGTAGACTGGTTGGGCGAACTCCCATGCACCCTCCAGGACCCTGCTGAGGGTGTAGAGCTGGTCCAGTGTTCCAAGACCAGGACCAAAACCACACTGCTCCTCCTCAATTACAGTTCTTTGCAAAGAACTGTAATTGATGTCAGTGTCTGTAAAATATTTGTGTAAACCTGTATATTGTTTTAATTTTTTAGATTTGAGTTGTTTTGGTAACATTTGTCCATCCTGGTGTTGGCCCAGCTTGGACTAGCCTTTAGCTCATCTGTTTGGTCAGAATGAAGCTGTTTTTTCAAACAATCATTGCATCTTGAAATAGTCATTCCTGTTATTTTTTAAGACAGTGGAGTCAGTTCCAGGTTGACAAATCCACATTTAATACTTTATTAATCTATTAGTGTTACTTAACAGAACGATTCTGACACAGACGGTTGTAAAAAGTCTAAATGTGAAATAATTCAAGACCTACTTTTAATGTGAAAACTAACAGCTAAAAGGATCAGTGAGAGATTACTCTGCAATCTGCTCGTTTACAACAAACACGTATAGAAGCACACGCTCATCACTCGATAAGTTGTTGGAAGAGAARATTTCCAACGACGAGTGACCTTTTGTTYAAATATCAACAAGCAGACGGCGCTCAGGCTGACGGCAGCCAGAACTCAGAGTCGGGCTGTCGGGTTGTGCGTCCGTGAAGAAAGAGACGAGACAAAAACACACCTGTTCAGTCGTAGTGCAAACAACAGAACAGAAATAACTGGGTTTGTAACAAACCTGTGAGAAGTGAGAGGGACGAGTCAGAACCCTGAGAAACACAAAGATACAAGGTCCCAGTCCTGGTCCTGGAGGACTCCCGTCCTGCTTGTTTAAAGGGATCCTCGATTAGYTGTAACATTAGACTTTATTTAATAAACATATATTTTAACTGTAAAATGAACACTGTAAAAATACTGTAGGCTGTTTAGTTTTGTAATTTTTTTTAAACTATAGATTACACGGATGGGGCCATTTTGTTTCCACACAAAGCATTCTGGGTAAATGATGACGTGGATAGGTC
>NW_013954117.1:18966-24275 GCF_001266775.1 Austrofundulus limnaeus
AAATAAAATGGCCCCGTCCGTGTAGTATCTTTTTAAACTTTTAGTTTAAAAATGATAAAAACTAAACAGCCTACAGTATTTTTACAGTCTTTATTTTACAGTTAAAATAAATKTTTATTAAATAAAGTCTAATGTTACAACCAATCCCTTTATAGGTCAACCAGCTGCAGATCCAATAATTCATCGGTTTAATTGACAGAAACGTTGGTCAGAACATCTCTGTCTGCTGCCAGGAGATGGAAGAGGAAAGTTCTGGTGGCTTCATGAAAACCAAGCTGAAGAATCTTGGAGTGACCCCTTTACCATGTGGTCCTGCAGCAGGGTGGGTGGGGTCTGGATACCCCGACCAGAACCAACGGGTCTGAAGACGGTGGAGAAGTGCTGAATGCATTTCACCGTCCTGTGGTTGTGCATGCTGTTTGTGCGCCTGCAGCAGCTACTGACTGTATTTTATTGCCTGATGGAGCTTGGCTTTCCGTCTGAAGTGGTTCAGTTCTTTTTCTGTAGCATCAGGGCGCACCGCAGCTCCAAATAAACCCACACTTAGACTCACAAACCACAAAGGGCAGAGCTCAGGGGCGGGCGGAGCTGGGCTGCAGAAATGAAACACGTCTCTTCAGCTGTCACTTTTCTTTTTTTTATTTATTTATTTTCCTGTTGGCACCAACAGATCACAACCCCCTGATTTAAGCTGCTCCTCTCCAGAATATTTCTTAACTTTCCCCTTTTTTCCTGTTTTTTCTGTTTGCTGACTTGACACATATGCCATCCTTTTAAACCTACACACACACACACACACACACACACACAAACGGAGACCTTCAACATTGCATTTAGACACAATAGTTATATTCAAATGTGCTCCCTCATGGCTGCTGAGTCGTCCACGTCCAGTCAGCAGAAGCTGGAGTCCAACGCAGCAACCTACATTTTCCAGTTAATAAATCAAAAGCAGGAGAAAATAAACAAGTTTTATTTATTTTGTTGTTGTTGTTGGATTATTTTTAGGATTGTTTTTAAAGCATTAAGAACTCAGCAGAGAAAACAGAACAGTTCTGCTTCGATTCACAGATTAAAGAGGAAAATGGTGACGATGGTGAGAGCCTCACATCTACATCCAACCATCATCCATCCATCTATCATCATCAAACCATCAATCAACCATCCACCCATCATCCAACCAACCATCCATCATCCATCCATCCATTATCCAACCATCAATAAACCAATCAACCATCAATAAACCATCCAACATCAATAAACCATCCAACCATCCATCCAACCATCAATAAACCATCCAACCATCAATAAACCATYCATCCGTCAATCAACCATACACCCATCATCCAACCATCCATCATCCAACCATCAATAAACTAATCAACCATCAATAAACCATCCATCCGTCAATCAACCATAAACCCATCATCCAATCATCCATCATCCATCCACCCATCATCCAACCATCAATAAATCATCCGCCCATCACCAATCCATCCATTATCCAACCATCAATAAACCAATCATCCATCAATAAACCAATCAACCGTCAATCAACCATACACCCATCATCCAACCATCCATCATCCATCCACCCATCACCCAACCATCAATAAACCAATCAACCATCAATAAACCATCCAACCATCAATCAACCATTCACCCATCATCCAACCAGCCATCATCCATCCATCCATTATCCAACCATCAATAAACCAATCAACCATCAATAAACCATCCAACATCAATAAACCATCCAACCATCCATCCAACCATCAATAAACCATCCAACCATCAATAAACCATTCATCCGTCAATCAACCATACACCCATCATCCAACCATCCATCATCCAACCATCAATAAACCAATCAACCATCAATAAACCATCCATCCGTCAATCAACCATACACCCATCATCCAACCATCCATTATCCAACCATCAATAAACCAATCAACCATCAATAAACCATCCATCCGTCAATCAACCATACACCCATCATCCAACCATCAATCATCCATCCACCCATCATCCAACCATCAATAAACCAATCAACCATCAATAAACCATCCAACCATCAATCAACCATTCACCCATCATCCAACCAGCCATCATCCATCCATCCATTATCCAACCATCAATAAACCAATCAACCATCAATAAACCTTCCATCCGTCAATCAACCATACACCCATCATCCAACCATCAATAAACCATCCACCCATCATCCAACCATCAATCATCCAACTATCAATCAACCATTCAACAATCATCCAATCATCATCAAACCATCCATCAATCCTAACATCTACATCCATCCAACCAACACTCCAACCAATCTTCCATCCATCAAGTCACCTGGCCGTGGCATCCATTTTGAATTAGGTTGACATCTATCCAATGATGACTTTTTATGTTGTTTATGTTTACATTTATGTTCTTAGAGTACCCGTCAATACTGGATGTGGTACAAAAAAAAMCCCACAGTGTATTTGGATGACATCGTAATGTGGTAAGAACCAACCGAGAAAAAAAATAAAAAAACAAGAGGAAACAGTTAACAGCTACATGGAAATGTGCAGTGGGTGGAGTTAGGGCACAGGGCATGTTTCACTTAATTCTTAAATGTGGAGCTGAATTTATGTTAATGTTACAAAATTAGTAAATTGTATTGTTCTTAAAAWTTTACCTTGAAAACTCACTGTATTTACTGTATTTAAAATTTTCACAGAATTGCAGGAATTACAACAAACTTCTAGTAAATTGGTTCTGAAAAAATTTGCGCAACCCTGAGTCTGCATACTGTGGAGCACGACTTTTGGAGRCTTCACTGCACAAACTCTTGACAAAGTTTGGCCAAATTTTGCTGGTAGTTTGTGCAATGTGCTRTTCAKTGRGATTCAACATGAAAATCTGAATATTTTCTAGCAAATTTCTAATTAGTTGCTCAGAGTATCACATGGTGAGATGCTCCCTTCTCACTTTTAAATCATGTGTTTTCATATTTTCAGCTGTTTGTTATAATTTAAATAGTTTTAAGGATGAAAAGTGGGCTACAACTAAACTCATCCTGAACTTCTTATGTTTCTCACTGAAAGTGTTCCTCCATCTTTTCTATAAGACAAAGTTGTTTTAAGGAAAATGCAACCAAAGCACAGAGACGTGTTTACAGAAGGAACAAGTTTAGGAAAACGAAGGAAATGACCTGAACTTCACCCTCAGCTGCCTCCTTTAAACACCCACCCTCTGCTCCCACAAACACACATTATTTACAGCAAATACTCAGTGGAGACACCTGTGTAAACCAGAAATACCATCTGTAGGACACCCGACCMCCCCACACCAAGAACCAGACCAGTTTTATCACACATGAGCCTTTTAGAAACGTGTCTCACATTCAGAAACACGGAGTGAAAACTCCAACAGCTGCAGAGTTTCTCCAAATGAAAAGCAGCTCAGTTTGTCCTCGGGTTGTTTTAGCTGTTAATAATCGCACTTTCACCTGGTGAACAGGTGTTCAGCCTCTCTGCAGTCAGGTGTGAAGGAGGGTCGTATACCTCTGGATGGTTTTTACATTCTCAGTTCTCTGACAGTCTTCAGTTCATTAAAACCACAAAGAAAAACCAATACAGGTCTGAGAACAATAAAACTTGGTGACACTGGACTCTGGTCTCAGTGAGAGTGGACCATTGGTCACAACGCAACTTTGGCCTTTGTACACAATGCAACTTGGCCTCTGGTCATTTTAGAACTTGGCCTTTGGTGTCAATACGACTTGACCTCTGGTCATTATAGGACTTTGCCTTTGGTCTCAATACGACTTGACTTCTGGTCATTATAGAACTTGGCCTTTGGTGTCAATACGACTTTACCTCTGGTCATTATAGAACTTGGCCTTTGGTGTCAATACCACTTGACCTCTGGTCATTTTAGAACTTGGCCTTTGGTGTCAATATGACTTGACCTCTGGTCATTATAGAACTTGGCCTTTGGTGTCAATACGACTTGACCTCTGGTCATTATAGGACTTTGCCTTTGGTCTCAATACGACTTGACCGCTGGTCGTTATAGAACTTGGCCTTTGGTCTCAATACGACTTGACCTCTGGTCATTATAGGACTTGACCTCTGGTCATTATAGGACTTGGCCTTTGGTCTCGATACGACTTGACCTCTGGTCATTATAGAACTTGGGCTTTGGTGTCAATATGACTTGACCTCTGGTCATTATAGGACTTGGGCTTTGGTGTCAATACGACTTTACCTCTGGTCATTATAGAACTTGGGCTTTGGTGTCAATACGACTTGACCTCTGGTCATTATAAGACTTGGGCTTTGGTGTCAATACGACTTGACCTCTGGTCATTATAGAACTTGGCCTTTGGTGTCAATATGACTTGAACTCTGGTCATTATAGGACTTGGGCTTTGGTGTCAATATGACTTGAACTCTGGTCATTATAGAACTTGGCCTTTGGTGTCAATATGACTTGAACTCTGGTCATTATAGGACTTGGGCTTTGGTCTCGACTCGAAGTTTTACCAGGTCAGCCAACAATACAAAGTGTGAAGTGCATCCGAGATGGCTAACAACTTACAGCTAACAGCTTGCAACCCGTAAACTGTTAGCTGTAAACTGTTAGCTGTAAACTGTTAGCTGTAAACTATGACTAACAGTTTACAGCTAACATTAGCAAATGACATCTTGATGCAACATGTTTTTACACTTTTTACCTGCTGCCGTTAAACACAGGAAGTTAGTCCACAGCTTTATTTTGAAGAGTCAAGGCAGGAAGTTAGTCCTGTACTTCCTGTCTCATYCCTTTCATCAGTTTGTTTCTTTTTTATCACTGGTGACCCAGAAGTTTGGTGTCAGATAATCCTGATGATGATACGTTGTCAGCTAAAATACAGTGAGTGTTAAGAGGTGAAAACTGAGGCAATAAAGTTTCAAAAAGCACAAAATCAGAAATTAAAAAGTGAAAAAAATAAGCATTTTGCTCCTTTTAGGAGCTTAAAGCAGCAAAAGATCTAGAAAAAAATAAGCAAAATGTCTAAAAATTACAAACATTTTACTCCTTTTTCAAACTGAAAGGTGCTAAAAGTTTAGCTAAATATGTTTTTGATGCTAAAAGAGCAAAAGTCATTCCAAGCTAAAGAAAGCAAAGTGCTAGCTGGAGGCACCAAAAGGCTAGCTTAAATTTCAAATAGAACTACAGCTAAAAGTAGCAGAAAAAGACTATGGCTGTGTCCAAAACGGCAGGACGGGTCCTCTGAAGGTCGAATTTGTCGGCCGCATACGTCACAGCGC
>NW_013954117.1:24913-27192 GCF_001266775.1 Austrofundulus limnaeus
TTTTGACTCAGAATTTAATCTGAATAATCTGGTCCTGATGTTGGACTTGTTGCTTTCAGACTCAGGACTTGGGTTCTGAACCWTCTTGTTGGTCTTGGACAGACCAGAACCTGTATGCAGATGAACTTCAGATTGGAGGTTTACTGTCTTGGTTTGGGACTTAATCCTGGATTAGAGCATTTAAGTCTTAAATTTGGTTTATAATGTTGACGGGTCGGTCTTGATGTTGGACTTGGTCCAGATACAGGACTTAGGTTTTGGAGCTGGTCTCAGTTCTGGACATGATGTTTGGTTTTTAGGGTTTCGTCAGACCTGTTGGTCTGAACCTGGAACCTGACCTGAAGGTTTATGGTCTTAAGACTTGACTCTGAGTCTGTTCTGGTCTTGGCCCTGGACCTGGACCTAACTCTGTTCTGTTTCTGGTCTTGGCCCTGGACCTAACTCTTAGTCTTGATTTTGGACCTCTGTCAGTTTGTCCCTTTACTAAAGGACCAAATTTGTCTCAGTTTCTGACTCTGGACTTGTTGGTTTTCTGTCTTGATGTATTTTATCTGGATAATCTGGTCCCGATGTTGGACTTGTTGCGATCCGATCCAGGACGTGGGTTCTGGACCTTCTTGTTGGTCTTGGACAGACCAGAACCTTACTGTAGATTTAGTGTCTTAACCTCTGATTGGTTGGACTGGACTTGGCGTCTTGTGGATGTTTCCTTTGTTTCGATGCTGGATTATGTTTTGATTTAGGATTATAATGTTGACGGTCGGTCCTGATGTTGGATTTGGGTTCAGATACAGGACTTAGCTTTTGGAGTTGGTCTCAGTTCTGGACTATATATTTGTTGTTTGTGGTTCCACCAGAGCCGGTCTTGATGTTTGGTCTCTTGGGTTCATCGTAACTTCAGATTAGCTGATCTGGACTTTGGACCTGAACCTTCCTGTCCTGGTTTCAGGTTTCAGGTTTCAGTCTGGATAAGGTGGTCCTGATGTTGGGCTTGTTCACCTGCAGGATTTAGTGCCAGTTTATCATTAAACTGTCAGGTCTTTACATTTTGAGGCTTGTTTAACTTAAAATAAATTTATTATTTTTGACCCAAAGAATCAACTCCAGAGTTGAGAAAATCAAAATAAAGTTTACATCCAAACCACAGCATTTGATTAACTTTAGAAATATATTTTTATGAGCGACTTTACTGTAACTTCCTAAAGAAGAAAAAACAAGGATTAGAGCTCCAAGCTGCAGAAYGTTAGCTAAAAGTAGCATTAAGCTAACTGAGAGCTGAAGGTGTTAAAAATAAAGGCATTTTGTTTTCTAATGATTAAAAAGATCTGTGTATTTCTATGGAAAATATTTGTAATTAAAGTAAAACTTGTAAAAGTGTAGAAGTTACATTGACCAAAAATCATAGTATAAATCTCCTGAATCAGCCAAAGCTTTTGATATATGAACRGCTAAAACAGCTCAAAGGATGCAGAGGTTTTGAATAAAAGTTTACAAAAACATGAGAATAAAGATAAAAAGAATGAAGCAGTGGTGCCCAGTCCTGTTAACACTTCGTCTCCTGAAGACTCAGAAAGCTGCCGACTGTAAACGAGTCAGAGTCAGTCAGTCAGTCAGTCAGTGAGTCGGTCGGTCGGTCGGTCGGCTGAAGCCTAGATGTCCTGGTGCCAGATGTTTTGGAGTGAAGCTTTTCCTTCATGTTTTGCTGCAGATGTTCTGTTTCAAACGTTCTGTTTCAAACGTTCTGTTTCAGACGCTCTGCTTCAGAAATTCTGCTTCAGACTGTCTGCTTCAGATGCTCTGTTTCAGATGCTCTGTTTCAGATGCTCTGTTTCAGATGCTCTGTTTCAGACGTTTCAGACACTCTGCTTCAGACGCTCTGCTTCAGAAATTCTGCTTCAGACGCTCTGCTTCAGCCGCTCTGTTTCAGATGCTCTGCTTCAGACGTTTCAGACACTCTGCTTCAGACGCTCTGCTTCAGCCGCTCTGTTTCAGATGCTCTGCTTCAGACGTTTCAGACACTCTGCTTCAGACGCTCTGCTTCAGATGTTGTTTCAGACTCTCTGCTTCAGACGGTCTGCTTCAGATGCTCTGCTTCAGACGTTTCAGATGCTCTGCTTCAGACGGTCTGCTTCAGACGTTTCAGATGCTCTGCTTCAGACGTTCTTTTCAGACGCTCTGCTTCAGACGTTCTTTTCAGACGCTCTGCTTCAGACGTTCTTTTCAGACGCTCTGCTTCAGACGTTCTTTTCAGACGCTCTGCTTCAGACGTTCTTTTCAGA
>NW_013954117.1:28757-33760 GCF_001266775.1 Austrofundulus limnaeus
TATTTACCTACAAAAAAAGAAAAGATAAAATCCTTACTTAACTCCTGACAGAGAAACAGAAAAGTGATGCTCGAACAAAAAGGATCATTTTTTTACCTCCTTCAATTAGTACTCCCTGTAACGTGGGAGCTATGAGGGCTGAAAACCTGCACACTGAGAACCACAGACTTAAATAACTTTGGAGGAGGGGAACTTGTCTCCATTTATTCAAAGAACTCTCCTCTCTTTCTCTCCATACAGGGGAGGAAAAACAAAACAAAAAACTAAAGTCAAAGCACACAACATAAAACTCTCTCGTTTATACTATTACAAAAAGTGACTTAAGATGGTGTAGATTCACAAATCTCCAACAACTATTTCAAACCTCAATCTGCAGCATGCAGGATGGTGTCATCTGTAGGTGCTGGCCCTCACTGGTCCAGACTGCTGGCTCCAGACCATTCAAAGAGTTCCACCTGTTCACCAGCTATAAACAAGACACACACACACACACACACACACACACACACACACACACACACACACACCTGCTGTGGTTTTCTGCAGGCCTCGGTGTTTCGACGAGCCCGCTGCTGTTGGTGAACGCGGCTCATTAGAACTCTACACAGAAACAGGAGGTTCACAAAAGCCGGGGCGAGGCCCGAGGCCGGGACGCTCCAGCACAGAGTCTGGTCCGGTCGTGTTCACTCAGATATTAAAAAAACCCTCTTTGAATCACAAGAAATGTTTATATTTCCACTCTTATCAAATGTTTTCTCCTTATTTAGGCTTAGGGGTGTTTTTTAAATTGATTGTTTTGCTTTTTATTTAAATTTCATAAACTGTTTCTGTAGCTTAATTCAGGGCTTCTCAAACCTTTTGGTTCTGGGGACCCCCTAATAAACCCCAGAATGTTTTTAAAATAATTTACTGTCATTTAAACCCCTAAATGCCATGGGAATATTATTTTTTGTTTGGTTTAGTAGGTTTGTTTGACTTGACTTATGCATTTTTTAAATAAAAACCAAACTAAAAATTTAATGAAATTTCTGAAGACCCCCAAGATACAGCTCATGTTTGAGAACCTCTGGCTTAATTAAAAGACTAAACTATCAAATACTGAACCTCAACCCTCAAATCACTAAAACAAAGAATTAAAATGTTCATAATCTTTATTTTTAGATGATGTATTAATAATCCCAAAGGCAGTTTTTGGTACTAAAATGATTTTAATGTTTAAATCAGTTTAAAACATTAAAGTTTTTTGTTACAAAAATGTATAAATGTTCTTATTGATGCATAAAATATTCAGTTTTCACCTTATTAAAAAAATCTCATGATAAATCTGAATCCTTCAAAGAAAACTGTGGTCATATATCGCTGCTGCTGTTTTTCTGATTTAGTTTTTTTGTTTTGTTTTATTGCTTTTTAAAACATAAAAAAAAAACTGTAAACTTTGAGTTCAGGACTTCCTGTCTTTAGAAACCTGAAGTTACTTTGTAGCTTTTTGTACTTTAAATACTTCACATGGTTTGTGACATTCGGGACTTTTGAGAAAATCTACAAATCTTCACCAAAATCAAACTGAACTAGACATGGGTTTTTACGATGTAAAAACAAGTGTGCATTGCAATGCAGCATGAACTGTGACCAAGTTCAATTTTGTTTTCTATACCAGCTTGTGTCTGTCACGTCAGCAGGTGTTTGTAATWAAGGTAATTGTGYGACAATATGAAGTTTGAAGARATTTTTTGTTWAAGTTGCTTTAGCTGGGTTTTGAACCCTGATCTCCCACATGAAAGTCCATGACATAGACCATTAGACCATTGAAGCTGTGGCAGTGTGTGGTGCCATGGGTTGGTTTGTATGTGTGCAGAAAGAGGCCACATTGCCAATACAATTATTGACACTAAACTGCAATATATTGCAACATATATTGGACAAAATTAAGACAGTGCTACAGTAAAACATCAAAATACAATCATATTAATATTGTATTCACTGAACTACTGGTTTTAAATATTATTAAACTATGGTGCAGTACCATATTGTGTAGAGGCAGCAGGGGGCAGTATTGGACCAATACAAGGSTCCATTGACTGCCATTTTAATTTATTAAACATTAATATTTCAAAAACTATAAGTTTTACAGGCACCAAAAGGCATAGCCATCATTTGGSACAGGRGCTTTACAGATATAAATTACAATGGCAGCTCTAGGACAAAGTATGCAGGAGGAGAAGCATGGCAAWGTTGGGATGACTTGGATGGGAAACGAATCACAATAGTGTTCATTGCGTTGGTAATGCACACTGACAAGTTTGTATGACCTTAGATCTAAGATTTTTACACATATTATTAAAAAAACAACTCTTGTGCTCATAAAACTAAACAGAGACTCCTCTTTCTGTGACAGGTTGGACATAAAGTTTGCTKCTAACAGTTTTGGCTCAAATCCTGAAGAACTTTTATTAAATTCTCTTAAACTGAAGTCTGAAAACAGGATTTCTCAAATTGTTCAGAATCTCTTTAAAGAAATGAGCAGAAAAAGACCCTGGTGAGTTTCAGGCCCAGTGGCTGTTGAGTCAGCGGTTGCTATGGTGATTCCCTCCTTTTCTGGGGAAAAGAAGGAAAGRGGCGGAGTTAAAGCCAGAAACAAACAGTCGCTGTGGGAAAATTAYAAGTTGTTTTKAAACATTTTTTGAGTTGTGTGTCAGAGGAAAGTCTGGTGGGAATAAAATGTGACATTTTTTCAGTTTTTTTACAGTTTTGTGTCGGAGCTCCGACAAGTTCAGAACCTGAAACTCCAGGTTTTAAAGAGAAGTTTAGAGCTCAGATCAGAGTTTACGCTCACAAATTTAACAAAAACACTAAGCAGCGAGTYATGTTTTAATGTAGAAACTAAAAAGGTTTGCAAAGAAAGAGGAATATTTAGGTAAAAGACTTAAAACTGTTTTATAGATAAAAGTTCGGTCACGGGAAGACAATTTAAACTTTCTGTAAAACTTTGAATTTTGTTGGATTTTACAGCTAAACCTCTAAAATTTGAGTTTATTTAAAAATTAATTCCAGAGGTCTATAAAGTACTTGAAAAAATAACTAAGCAAAAGCAAAATTACATGAATAGAAAATGACTTTGGTAAAAAAATAAATTTCACTGAGGAAACTACTCAAGTAAAAGTCATAAAACTGTTCACGAAAATTGGGAAAGTAGAAGTACTTTTACACACTACAAGAAATAAACATGAATTTACTGAACCAAACTGCTTCCATTAAGTCAGGTTGAGTAAATTGAGCAATATGTATATATTAGGGCTGTGTATTGGCAAGAATTTGGCGATACGATACATTTCATGACAGAGGGGTCACGATACGATATATCCCGATACATTGCGATACTGTAAGCAAGACGATATATTGCGATTTCTTTTGTCCAAAAATTCTATTAAATAAAAACCTCTTACTGGGGGAAAAATGAAAAACCAAAATTCATTGTCTCAGAAAATTCTAATATTACAGACATACTTTTGATACATTTAGCTGTGTTCTGCTTTGTATGTGTTTTATTTTATTTGTTTCATATTTCTTATTTCATCCATGTTTTCAATTATTAGACTAAATTTACCAATAAATAGTTTGAAAATATATTTTTTGCAGGTTTTAGTTTTTAATATTAATTTACAATATGGTCACCCAACACTTAACAATAGTCTCTACCTCAAGAGGTAGAGGAGCCAAATGTCTGGCTCMCTGCTGCCAACTAGTGGTCAGAGGCTGAACTACAACATAAAAATGAACGGCTGGCAGGAAAGTTGACATTTTAAACCTTAATAGAAAATCAATACAGGGCTTTAGAATATCGATACAGTATCTGGAAATGAAATATCGCGATATTTCAATGTATCGATATTTTCTTACACCCCTGGTATACGTATATTATTTGTTCAATTTACTCAACTAGGCTCAGTGGAGCCAGCTGACATGACTTTATTGAGTAAATTCAACACTTCATTTTTTATAGAGCAGAAACATCTTTTTTCATGAGTTCAAACATATTTAATATTGTAACAAGTAACTAGGTGTTACATTTTAAAGTAAAGAAATAAATGCATCATTTTTAGCTTTAAAATGTAACAAAATAAAAGTAAAAGTAGCTATTTAAAAAATAATTAGTACAATTACAAATCCTCAAAAGAGCTAGTTCTTAGTTACCATAAACCTCTTTAATTCACAGTTTTCAGCTCTGTTAGTAAAATATCATGTTTCAGCGACGTCCTTAAGTCTGTGAACAAACTGGAAATTTACAGACGACGTTTGAATCATCCGAGAATTATTTTTTTGCAAAACAGGTTGAAATTGACACAAAAAAAGAGTCTTTGAAATGAAAAATCTAAAGGAGGAGTGGGCCGATAAATGGTTTGTGTAAAAATAGTGTCTGAAATAATAGTGACTAAAATATATTTCAGCATTTCAGCACAAAGAGCCACTTCTTTCCTGTTTAATGTGTCTTTATGAGGGGATTGAATCCTCAAACTGCCTACATCCAGATCTGTGAATAAACCCGGGGTTTGGATCCGGTACGCACAGGAGCTTAGATTTCTGGCCAAAAACTCACCTTAAATCACAAAAGCATCTGAAGACGAACGCGGCGGCACCGGCTGACACGCACAGCCCACGGTCACCACCAACCAGGAAGTGGATTAGGCGTTTTAATTACTGGGAGATTTCGCCGTCGTGGTTGTTTATTTTGGGATCATCCCTGGAAAGATAAAGCCAGCTTCAGACTCGGTGTGTGTTTTTCTAATCTCCTGGATGAAGCCGTTCACTCTGCCTGTCAAAAACCACTCGTCTATTTCAGGTCCTCATAAAACCACAACAAAATATACAAATAATGATTAAAAAAAACAGGTTTACGTTCACTTTGTCTCGTTGTCAAACTGAAGAGTCTGGTTTCACTGAKGGTTTGAAGACGGAGGGAACGTTTTATTAAAAACGTGTTTCTGACAGACGAACAGAAACAAGTC
>NW_013954117.1:35905-45827 GCF_001266775.1 Austrofundulus limnaeus
TTTCATGTTTCATGTTTAATCCTAATAAATCAAAGAAATGTCAGCACCATGACTGAAAACTACCTTCACTACAGCCCTTTTATATAGTCATTAGACCAATGGAAACACTGTGTTTCTACCTATAGGATAACAGGTTACAACYTTGTAACTTTGGCAACTGTTGGTGGGCCAAATCAAATGACTTGGTGGGCCAAATTTGGCCCGCGGGCCCCACTTTGGGCTCCTCTGGTTTAATTCTTATTACCAGCCACAAAAATTGCAAAAACTCAAGTCATTTTTACAGATATTGAGCTAAACTTTGATGTGGTAGTAGCTGAGAGTCGTCCTCAGGTCATACTCCTAGGGCTCACAACTTTACCTGTTGGAGAAGACTCTGTTAGCAAAATATCAATTGAACCACTGGACAAATTTATTAAAGTAATTGCTGGATGTTTGTCTGCAACTGATTGTTTGGAGTTGACCTGTTAAAGATGGCCGCCGCCGCAACAACAAAATGATTAAGTTGGTAAGTTTTACAGATATTAAGGTAAAAGTTGTTGCGACTAAAATGTTTAAAACTCCGTACTTCTCTAGGTTTAGACATAAAGGTCATAAACTAGTAATTATCTTGTAGTAAATAGTTTTTTGATTGTCCTGAACCTGGGGGAGAAAAAGGATCTCATTCTGACTGGAGTGATGAACTAATGGCTRGTCAGAGCGGGACCAAAGCAGAGTGGATTGAAACTGTACTTTAGAAAAACAAAACATGTTAATTTATAAACGTTCATGTTAGAATCAAATTTCAGAAGTTCTTTRGTTGAGATTCTGGTTATCTTCAAGCTCAGTTAGCATTAGCTAATGCTAACAACATTAGCTAATGCTAACAGTAGCCATTTTTGTGCAGCCTGCGGGCACTTACTTAAAAAAATTAGATTTCCCAAAATAATACTTTAATGTGAGCTTTACGACACTATATTGCTTTAAAATTTGGAGTTTTTTAGGACTGCGGTAATATTTTAAAATCTTGGTTTCTCTCAGATTAGCCGTTAGCTTGTCAATCGAGTYAAAATGAAATTTGATGTCTTCAAATTTAGAGTGATCTACAAGTAAGATTTTTGTTTGTAACTGTTGCTCAGAACCAGTGACATCATCCTTCACGGTTTGTTGTTCGGCTCGGATCAGAGAAAGGAAAACGTGCTGCTGTTAGCATCGTCGCCGTTAGCATGAGTTTGAAGTGCTGCTCTGTCTCCGAGTGGCTCCGCTTCAGTTATTAGTTGCATTCACAGGTGTCTTTTCTTCACACAATCTGCTCGTTTCCTCTCCTCCAATCAGACGAGCCTCTCACCTTCACCCATTACGGTGATCACGGTTTCAGCTCAGGTTCTTTTCGGGTGAAGCCTCGCGGCTCCGGCTCTCGTCCTCGCCRCGGCTGAACAGCCTCTTTCCTCTCGCTCCGCGGTCGGTCCGTGACGTCTGGCGAGGCGTTGTGTGGTTCTTCGGCTGCCGACTCCCACACCTGTTCGCTTGTGCCGGTGGTGGCAGAGGCACGACTGCCGTCACAGAGCCTAATTACCTGGTCCTTAAAAAATAAAGAGACGGGGAACGTCAACCCGCCTGCCTGGCAATTACAGCGACGCTCAACACCTCTCTGCAACAAACACCACTCCAATTACAGGCAGCCAACTCCTTCTGTGTGTGTGTGTGTGTGTGTGTGTGTGTGTGTGTGTGTGTGAGTGTGTGTGTGTGTGTGTGTGTGTGTGTGCTCGTAACGGAAAGTGTGTGACATGTTAAAATGTTTTGGGAGTTTAACATCCACATCATGATTTGTGTGTTTTGTTTGGACGTTGACTGTGTGTTCGCGTTAAGAACGAAGTGGCGTTTAATAGAAACGTAGAAACAAGCCTTGTCCAATCAGCTTCACTCCTCGTTACCGTCAAACTGACTCCACCTACTTTTAGTTGTTTTCTCTTTAAATGACCAGTTCATTATTTGCTTTATCTGTTCAGTTCAGTTCAGTACCTTTATTGTCCCCCCACCCCCAAGGAGGGAAATTTGATTTGCAGCCAAGCATTTCCAACATACAACACAACATMTAATGCACAGACAGAGGTGCCCACTGGCTACTTTAAAGAAATAGTTCACATGTTCAGAAGTGGGGTTCAGGAAAATTACCCAGAAAAGCCTGAAGGCATGAATTAGAAGTTTTAGAAAGCTGAAATTTGAAGTAGATGTTAACAGTTTTGTTGAACTTACAAAATCCTACATGGCTGAGAATCTACAGARCACCAGCTCATTTATAAACATGATAAATTTGTTTTTCCTTATTCTAACTGCTTTATCACCAACTCAGAGGCAAACTATTCAATTGATAGCATGCCAAAAGTTGTCTATTTAGAGTAAATAGCAATCCAGGGTTGGCAGTCTATTGGTTTGCTGTCTAGTGGTTTTCAGACCAATGATTGGCAGTCTATGGATTGGCAGACCAATGGTTGGCAGTCTATTGGTTGGCAGACCATGGATTGACAGTCTATGGGTTGTCAGACCAATGATTGGCAATCTTTCGGTTGGCAGACCACTGGTTGGCAATCTATTGGTTGGCAGACCAATGGTTGGCAGTCTATGGGTTGTCAGACCAATGATTGGCAATCTTTCGGTTGGCAGACCACTGGTTGGCAATCTGTTGGTTGGCAGATCAATGGTTGGCAGTCTATTGTTTGGCAGACCATTGATTGACAGTCTATTGGTTGGCAGACCAATGGTTGTCAGTCTATGGGTTGGCAGACCAATGGTTGGCAGTCTATTGGTTGGCAGACCATAGATTGACAGTCTATGGGTTGTCAGACCAATGATTGGCAATCTTTTGGTTGGCAGACCACTGGTTGGCAATCTATTGGTTGGCAGACCAATGGTTGGCAGTCTGTGGGTTGTCAGACCAATGATTGGCAGTCTATGGGTTGTCAGACCAATGATTGGCAGTCTATGGGTTGTCAGACCAACGATTGGCAGTCTATGGGTTGTCAGACCAATGATTGGCAGTCTATGGGTTGTCAGACCAACGATTGGCAGTCTATTGTTTGGCAGACCAGTGATTGGCAGTCTATTGTTTGGCAGACCAGTGATTGGCAGTCTATTGTTTGGCAGACCAGTGATTGGCAGTCTATTGGTTGGCAGACCAATGATTGGCAGTCTATTGGTTGGCAGACCAATGATTGGCAGTCTATTGGTTGGCAGACCAATGATTGGCAGTCTATTGATTGGCAGTCTATGGGTTGTTAGACCAATAATTGGCAGTCTGTTGTTTGGCAGACCAATGATTGGCAGTCTATGGGTTGTCAGACCAATGATTATTGTTTGGCAGACCAGTGATTGGCAGTCTAATGTTTGGCAGACCGGTGATTGGCAGTCTATTGGTTGGCAGACCAAACAAACAACAAAACAAAAATAAAATTGATTAACCATTTCCCAATCCGCTCTGTTTTTAAGTTCCCCACCTCTCTCTGTTCACCTTTCACTGCTCTTCGGCACTACAGATACTGTTATCTCCCCTTCACGGTCTGTCTTTTCCCGTGGCCGACAGTCCACCTGCAAATCCACCACTCCTCCACACGATACGTTTGAGTACTACAGATTTTTGTGAAAATTACAGATAATTGAGGTTCCAGATAAAGGTAAACGCCCTAAGGGTTCAACTTGTATGAGGGTAAAGATTTCACTTTATATTTTCGCTGTTACTTTGTAAGTTAAAAGCTAAAAACATTGAAATTTGCTGCCCAACCATTCAGGAAAAATCAACACCAATGACAGGAACGGTCTCGGTGTGGACACCCAGTAAATGTTTTCTGGTTCCGCCTGATTCAGCCCCATTTCTCCAGATGTGGAGCTTTTTTACTTTTTTCTTCTTGACATCACTTTTTCACAGTCTTATCCCCTTCATCCTTTTCTTTTCTCTCTAATCCCGTACTGTCTTACTTCATCTGTCCTCTCTGTGTTTTCCCCTTCACTTCTCCTCTTCATCATCCCAACATCTCACTACGAGCCTCACATTCTTCCTTTTATCTGTTTGGCATCTGTCATTCCCTTTAAATACCCCACTGTTTGYACCTTATTAAACTCTCCTTTTTGTCTTTTTAACTTTGTTTTTATTTTGTCTTCAATCTTTTGTCATTCTCCTTTCTTTAATTCTCCTGTTTTATGTTCCTGTTTGTTTTTCTTTTTAATAATTTCCTCCTCCTTCCTCTGTTAGCTTCCAGCTTACTCAGCAAAAATGAGTGAACTCACCTATTGTCCTTGTTCTGTTGTCTGTTCAAGAGGAGAAAGATTTTCCTCTCTAATTTTAGCCACGTGTCGTGACTTTTTGGATTATTTTCAGTCCAAAGCATCCTGTCGTCTTCTAATGAGTGTTGCTCCGTTTTGGCTACCTTCAACATTTGTTGTCTTCCTGCTTTTTTTGTATGTTTTATGCTCCTGTTCTGACTTGAGCATACAACACAACAGCACATGAGCTCCACGACCACTAGCTGCTAACAAACATTACATGGTTAGCGTGCACCTTTAAAWCTTTATAGCCAGATATTTCACTCAATCCTAAATCAAAATGATAAAAATGAAGCTGTTTTTGAATATTTAATGTTGCACTACAGTCAAGGCTCACATTCATATAGCAACACATTCTGTTGAGAAAATGCCAAACTAAATAAACAAAGTCATTTAAAAGTGTAGTTTTATATTAGCTGAAATAKAATTTTCTAATGCCAGTTTTTGTTTCTGAGAAAGAATTGTTTCTTCTAAGCCTGAAAAATTATTTAAAAACATCCTATTTATTAGCTTATCGTAGCCTATTAGCATAGCCATCAATCTATTAATTTGCATAACTCAACCTTCCTATTAGCATAGTCATTAGCCTAGCCTAAACAGACCTGCTTTTTCTCTCCATACTCTGTTATACTGCTAACCGTAGAGGTTTAAAGTTAGTTAACGTAACATTCGTTCACACACTTATGTTGTTTTTAAGAAAGATTTGGTTTTTTTTTCTATAGCCTGAAAAAATATATAAAAAGCCACTTGTTTGGCTAGCCATTAGCTTATTTGTTAGCATTACCATTAGCAGCCTGGACAGACCTGCTTCTATATCTATACTCACATACTGCTTGCTGTAGAGGTTTAATGTTAGCTAATGTAGCATTCTTTTACAAAAGGGTGTTACTTGTGAGAGAGTTTTTTTTATAAATTAGAAAACTATATAAAAAAACTGCCACTTGTTCGGCTAGGCATTAGCGTATCCATTAGCTTGGTGCTCATATTGCCTCTTGATGTTCTGTTTGTCAATAAAAGCTTGGTTTATTTTGCATTTTGGTCCTCGTCTTTAGTAAAACTGGACACATCCGAGCCCCAGTTGACAACGTTTCCTACCATGAATTTAGTTTTATTTTTTAAAGTCGGCACGCTCAGTTCTTCTTCTGCTCTGTAATGTTAGCAGCAGCTAGCAGCTACGTAACATTCTCACTCGCTCTTTAAAACATGTCTCCCATAATAACATTTCTCTCATTCATAAAAAACTCAAAATCAGGGATAGGGCTGCCACGACTAATCGATTAATCGTTTTCTTTTTTTTGTTCTTTACTTTGTTTTTCTCTCCAAACTGCTTTGACASCTTCCACTGCCACGTCTGCCTTTCTGTCCTTGACACACATGCACAGTAGTGGTAACTGGGGTAGGCCGTGGACGTCACAAGACATTATACAGACAGGCTCTGGTATCATGGCTACCTGACAACAGAGCTCAAAGTGTGGGATCATTTTAAGAAAATGAAAGAGAAACCTGTGTAATATCTGCAGAGCAGAACTTACCTTCCACAGCTRTTATTTTTAGTTAGCATATAGCTAAAATCTAACCATGGTTATATAATAGCAGCTGYATTCTGACGTGATAAGCTCTGTTTTATATTCAATTAACGTRTGATCTGATTAGTCGACTAATCRAATAAATARTTGGTGATTAATCAATTATTAAAATAATCGTTTGTGGCAGCCCTAATCGGACATTAGCCCAGCCTGGTCAAAGATTAGCCTGTTTATCCATCCTCTGTGTTGTTTGGTAACCTTTGGGTCATTTAAACTGAAAACATTATATTTTTGGATTTCTCTATGAKTTATAAATGTATTACCAACAACCCTAACTCTGATTGATGTATCACGGATAYATATCAAGCCTATTGTTGCACTGAATGTGGGGGGAACCACTTCCTGTTTCCTCCTGAGTCCCAAAGCTTCCTGTTTTTCTTTCATCCTCTCTGAATCCAGCTCCAGTTCAGAGACGCGAGTTCCTTCGTAGACTGCAGGTTCTGAGTCGTTTTGTGTTCGGATGTGATGCGAGTTAACCTGGCAGACATGTTGGACCCCGGTACCGCAGAGATCTGCGGGTTAAACCATCTGGTTCAGGAGGGGGGGAGAGGGGGGGCGGGAGAGGGGGAGCGGCATGATGGTTCATCCCAGCTTTTGTTTTATTCTCAGTTTTTTGGCAGCGCTGGCATCAGAGTGGCACTGCCAAGTGTGTGTCTGTGTGTGTGTGCAGACGAGCTTTAATTTACTACCAACCCCCTTTTTTTCCTACACACACACACACACACACACACACACACACACACACACACACACACACTGTAAAATGTCTGGAACACCCCTAATGCCATCTGGTCTTGTGACGGGCCAAACAAAGTGTGTGTGTGTGTGTGTGTGTGTGTGTGTTTTACATGCATGGACAAAACCCATAAACTGCTGCGTGCACCTTTCACTCATTTTCTCTTCATGCCCAAACAAACACTAAAAGAAGTGACTTGATTCGTCTGTTTTCAGCTGTTTTTGTGTTAATTTAGAAGCTTTGGTTCTGCGGGACAGAATCCCAGGTTTCATCTTATTAACTGATAAAAAGTGATGAAACGTGGGCGATCATGTTTGTGTGTCTGTCAGCAAAATATCTCATGGACAAGTGGGCCAGTGGTGGTAATATTTGCAGGAAGTAAACACCTTTCGGGGGCCGATTCAAGATGGCCGCCAATGTTTTTCAGACTTAGCCGACACATAAAGAACCTAACTCTGTGAATTTTGCAGCTAACGTGCTAAACGTTGTTGTGGTAGTAGCTGTTGGAGCTAAGAGATGATGCTGGACCACAGCCGGACCAAAAACAGCTGCAACTCTGTCATTCAAGAAATGCTGAGTCATTGTTTCTGAGAGGATTAATGAGCAAACAGCTCGTTCGTTTGAAGCCAGGACCAAAGCAGATGTTGCTGAATTATGTGCGTGCATGAAAATCACTTCCTGTGCAGCCTGAGGCCACTTCCTGCGGGAAAATATTCCTTCTGCCAGAATGTCCTGAATGTCTTCACTGTTAGCTTTGAGCTCGTTTTCAGTTTCTGTAAATTTGAAAAAGAGAAAACCTTCTTGTTCCCTCTGCTCCTCTTCTGTTTCCCTCTGCTCCTCTTCTCGTTCCCTCTGCTCCTCTTCTCGTTCCCTCTGCTCCTCTTTTTGTTCCCTCTGATCCTCTTCTCGTTCCCTTTGCTCCTCTTCTCGTTCCCTCTACTCCTCTTCTCGTTCCCTCTACTCCTCTTCTCGTTCCCTCTGCTCCTCTTCTCTTTCCCTCTGCTCCTCTTCTCTTTCCCTCTGCTCCTCTTCTCTTTCCCTCTGCTCCTCTTCTCTTTCCTTCTGCTCGTCTTCTCGTTCCCTCTGCTCCTTTTCTTGTTCAGTTGTTGGTTCAGTTCCTAGTTAGCTAAAAGCTAAACGCTGCAAAATGTTAGGTAAAACTAAAAAAAACCTAGCTAGAAGCTAAATGTAATAAAGGCTAGTTAAAAGCATATTATAGCAGAAGGCTAGCTAAAGGTAGCCAAACATTTGCAAAAAGCAGCACACGATTTTTAAATCTAAAAATTACAAAGGTTTAAGTCTTAAGGTAGCAAAAAT
Organism: Austrofundulus limnaeus; assembly: GCF_001266775.1. Lineage (NCBI taxonomy): Eukaryota > Metazoa > Chordata > Actinopteri > Cyprinodontiformes > Rivulidae > Austrofundulus > Austrofundulus limnaeus. Next base: position 43,838 of record NW_013954117.1, read on the forward strand.
TAGCTAAATGCTAAAAGTAGAAAAAGCTAGTTCTAGATAAATGGATAGAATAGAAACAGCCTTTATTGTCCCGCCTGCAGAAATTCAGTTGTAGCTATGTAGCAAAGGCTAAAAGCTCACTATGGAACAAGGCTGGCAAAAAGTAGGCAAAGAGGTAAATGATCAGCTTAAAGCTAACAGTAACAAAGGATTGCTAAGTCTAAATTAGCAAAAGGCTATCCAAATGGTAAAAGAAAAAAAATGCAATCTAAAAACTATAATCAGCAACACATTAGCTGAAAGTAACAAAGGCTAGCTAATGCTAAATGTTGCTAAATGCTTCTTCATATGAGCGTTCAATGCTTATTATAGCAAAGGGCTAGCTAAAAGTAGGCAAAATCTTTCAAAAAGTGGTAAATCAAAAAACGTTAAAGCTAACAGTAACAAAGGCTTGCTAAGTCTTAATGTAGCAAACAGCTAGCCAAATGGTAAAAGTTAAAAACTTTGATTTAAAAACTATATGCAACAACACATTAGCTGAAAGTAAGAAAGAGTAGCTAATGCTAAAGGTAACTGAATGCTTGTTCAAAGAGCAAAAGGTTAACTTAAAACTAAAAGTAAACAAGGCTTTTTAAGTCTAAATGTAGAACAAAGCTAGCTTGAAGCTAAATGTAGCAATAACTAGTTAAAAGCTTATAATAGCGACAAGCTAACTAAAAGTAACGATGTTTCCTAAAAGCAGCACAAGATTAGCTTAAAGACAGCAAGTTAGCCAAATGCCAAAAGTAGCTAAAAGCTAGAATATTGCTACGCAAACTAAGGACAGATTAAAGGCTAAAATCAGCCAAAGGTTTGCAGGAAGCTAAAAGTTGCAGAGCAGCAAATATAAGCAATAAGTAAAAAGAAGAAAACATCTCCAGTAGCTGAAATGATCTCGAGGTGTTTTTATTGGTTTAATTCTTCTAAATAAAGTTCTGACTGAGCTGAAGCTTCAGATTAATGAAAGTCTAAAAACAGTCAGGCTTCAAAACATGTCGAAAATAAAAACAAACAAATTTAATGCTGATTCAGCGTTTACACTGATAAACAGAAAACAGCGTTCCTAAACCTGTTTTTATTTTATTTTGTCAGTCCTGCGGAAAACGTGACACTAAATTAAAAAGCTGGATTTCCTGTTTACCTCCACAAATACAAAATGTTTTGTTTTTCAATCATTTCCTCCTTTGAGAAACTCAAAGGTTCAGTTTTTCATTCATAAAACCAGGAAATATTTACAGACGAGTTTTTGATTAATGGAAGAAAAAACTAAAGTGGAGCTCAGTTTGTGTCTGAGGCTCATGTGGGTCGACCTGAGAAAACCAGACGCTCTGTCCTGATTGGCTAACGAACATCTGGCACTCGGTGTGTGTGTGTGTGTGTGTGTGTGTGTGTGTGTGTGTGTGTGTGTGTGTGTGTGTGTGTGTGTGTGTGTGTGTGTGTGTGTGACAACACATTCCTCTCTGTCAGGACTGAAAACTCCAAACATTTCTCTCTCTTCTCTCACATTTATTTCTCTCAGTGTTTCTTCTAATTTCACTTGTTTCTTTCTTCTCAGATTTTTTTTAGAAATATGATTAAAAAAGTCTTTTTCAGCCTCTTCCTGTCCAGAGATAAACCACATTTATTTTGTTTCTCATCAGTGGGTCAGAACGMTTCTACAGAAACCCATCTGGGTCAAACCATTTATCCAGTCAGAACCTGGTTCTGATGAGAGTTTGGGTCACGGTTCTGTTGGACCCAAACTGTGTCCAGGTTTCAGCTGTTGGTTTGAGGTGAAGTTAGTTTAAAGATTAATAATCTGTGTTCTTCTGATTACAGAGATGTAGTTTGTGACGTTCTGTTCATGTCTGAGTCTTTTTATCCACTTCTTGTTCCCTCTGCTCTTCTGTTCCCTCTGCTCCTCTTCTCGTTCCCTCTGCTCTTCTTCTCGTTCCCTCTGCTCCTCTTCTCGTTCCCTCTGCTCCTCTTCTCG
>NW_013954117.1:46827-48144 GCF_001266775.1 Austrofundulus limnaeus
CGTTCCCTCTGCTCCTCTTCTCGTTCCCTCTGCTCCTCTTCTCGTTCCCTCTGCTCCTCTTCTCGTTCCCTCTGCTCTTCTCGTTCCCTCTGCTCCTCTTCTCGTTCCCGCTGCTCCTCTTCTTGTTCCCTCTGCTCTTCTTCTTGTTCCCTCTGCTCCTCTTCTTGTTCCCGCTGCTCCTCTTCTTGTTCCCTCTGCTCTTCTTCTTGTTCCCGCTGCTCCTCTTCTTGTTCCCTCTGCTCTTCTTCTTGTTCCCTCTGCTCCTCTTCTTGTTCCCGCTGCTCCTCTTCTTGTTCCCTCTGCTCCTCTTCTCGTTCCCTCTGCTCCTCTTCTCGTTCCCTCTGCTCCTCTTCTCTTTCCCTCTGCTCCTCTTCTCTTTCCCTCTGCTCCTCTTCTCGTTCCCTCTGCTCCTCTTCTCGTTCCCTCTTCTCCTCTTTTTGTTCCCTCTGCTCCTCTTCTCGTTCAGTTGTTGGTTCTGTTCTTGGTTCTGTTCTTGGTTCTTGGTTCAGTTCTTGGTTCTTGGTTCAGTTGTTGGTTCTGTTCTTGGTTCTTGGTTCTGTCGGGGTCAGACAGAACCCGCAGGCTCTGATCTGGCAGCTCGTGTGGAAGAATGTAACCTGAGAYCGGACCTTCCCCACAACACGCCTCAGATCTGAAGCCTTTGTCCTCCTCAGCCGCTGCAGGTGTTCATCAGGAGGCAATAAAACAAGCAGGGACTGTTCTGGGGCCCRGCCTACGTGATCCGGGCTGCAGAACCCGCTCCATGTTTACTCAGAACCGTGCAGCGGGGTCTGAACGAGTCAGCTTTAGGTTCTGCTGGTCCAAAGTGGAACAAATGTTGATAAAACATGATTTATTTAAAGAAAATCAGCTGGAGGAGATTTTTATTATCAACCTTTGAGCTGTTCTGCATTAAAGGGACAGTTCTATGTTAAACTGAGGTTCAGTGGGAAACTTAGCAGTCAGTAGTCTACCTGTTGCAGATAAAGTCAGAGTTCTGTGGTTTTGGAATCATTTTGTAWAAATCAAGCCGTCAAGTGTCGACAACTGTCAGCTACTACCACACCAAACTTTAGCTCAACACCTGACATTGGTGGGAACAGTTTTGCTAACCCGCTAATAGCAGAATTAGCTTCTCATTAGCCTTTTTGCTAACTTTGAAAACTGTTGGCAGACCAATTCACTTCCACTAAGTTTGGTTCCACTAATTTTAATTCCTCAAAAAATTCACAAGTGTAAAACTTCAATTAAATAAAAACTCTGCTCTTACTAGCAGTGCTGGAAAGCACCGTGTGTGTAGCATGTAGCATCTTTAGC
>NW_013954117.1:48969-51284 GCF_001266775.1 Austrofundulus limnaeus
TTGGACAGATACACTGATGGTCAGAGACACTGATGGACAGAGACACTGATGGACAGAGACACTGATGGACAGAGACACTGATGGACAGAGACACTGTGGACAGAGACACTGTTGGACAGAGACACTGTTGGACAGAGACACTGTTGGACAGATACACTGATGGTCAGAGACACTGATGGACAGAGACACTGATGGACAGAGACACTGATGGACAGAGACACTGATGGACAGAGACACTGATGGACAGAGACACTGATGRWCAGAGACACTGATGGACAGAGACACTGATGGACAGAGACTCTGATGGACAGAGACACTGATGGACAGAGACTCTGTTGACAGGTTTCTTGCGTAGTTCTTTAACATCTCAATTAGTTTCTTTCCATCTAAAGGAAACAGGAAGTAGATGGCTAGCTGAATGCTAAAATTAAAAGGTCTGCTAAGAGTTCAAAGCTAGCTAAGAATAGAAGACTAGCTAAATGCTAATAGAAGAAGGTCTGCTAAGAGGTCAAAGCTAGCTAACAATAGAAGACTAGCTAAATGCTAAAATTAGAAGGTTCTGCAAAAAGTAAAAGGCTAACAAAAATCTAGCTAAAAGTAGGTTAGCTAAGAGTTAAAAGTAAAAGTTTAGCTGAAAGAAAAACACTGAGTTGCAAAAGGGTACATAAAAGATAAAAGTAGCATAAGGCTAGCCAGAAGCTAAAAGTAGGAAATCACTAGCTAACAGCAGCTAAAGTTTAGCTGAAAGTAGCCAACGGATAACTAAAAGTAAGTAAAAAGTGTCTCCGTCTTTTTGAGTCAGAAGAAATGTGACAGATTTAGCTGCTGAGGGAAAGACGTGACGACGATGAGCTGAAACCTGAAGTAGCTGAAGATGAAGAAGCTGAAAACAGACTTCAGGAGTCGTTTGTCTCGTGCAGGAAAGGTGAGAAATTAAATATTTAAATATTTAAATATTTCAGGTTAGATGGAAGAAGCTAAAGAGTCGGTCGTTTTTTTATCTTTGTTTTTTAGTTTTTACTGACTGATTTAAAGCATTTAGTGTGAAAAAGGAACAAAAACCAGGAGATGATGAAGGTTTGTGGGGAGTGGGTGGGCTGCCTGGATCCTGAAGAGGCGCCGATATTTTTTCACAGGTTACRTTAAAACGTGCTGCTCTGAAGCTAACGGGCTGAAAAACAAAAATAACTTATGTTTTTTTGTTTTTATCGATGCGACGCGTCAGAATCTGAAAACCTCCTGCCGAAACAGCGAGAGGTGGACTTATCTGCAGAGCACATGAAACTGAACTAACCAGCAGCTAAATGCTACGTGCTATCGGCTGCAGCTTTTCTCTGTTTCAGGCTGATCAAACCACAAATTCAGTAAATTAAAGGACTTTTATAAAACTATAGAATTTATTTTTATTTAACCTGAAGCTGAAAAAAAAATCAACCAAAATAAGAGAAACCAGGTTTAAAACAGCTTAATTTACAGANCTTTTAACAATATTCAAATAGCAAATACAAAAACTGATGTATAAAATATGGTAGAGAAATTGTTGTTTGACTAACTTCAAACAACAAAAAAAGAGATTTTATTTTGAAAGGGTTAAAGGGGAAGCATCACAAATAGACAAGAGTTGCACCTCTGGTTTGGATTGGCAGATTTGACACAGCTGGTCCCGCCCACCTTCATAAAAACTTTTTTTTCTTAAACCAATAGAAAATTAACAGGTTTGAGTGACAGTCGTCTTAGCAGTTAGCAGTTGGTGGTTAGCATTAGCTTCCACTAATTTTGTAAGCTGTTTAGCGTTAGCAGAGCTCAGATTAGTGGTGAGAGAAGCTAACATTTTGGTTGCTGTTTTCTGAGTTTGGTGTGGCGGCCATCTTGAATTGTGTTGATAAGATCTAAAGATTTATTCTGTAATTATTCTTTTGTAAGTCTTTAAAATCAGACCAGGGTTTGATGAGAGAGACTGTGGCAGCTAATAAACAATTAGCTTCTGTGGATCTTTGTAGAACTGACGATCTAAATCACCAAAATAAAGTAGAAAAACTGAGCTTTTAACAGTTTTTCATCTAATTCAATAAAAGTTTAATGAAATAAAAGCTGAAGGAGGAGTGTGTCCTGCTGAGCCTCGACTCGATGCTAATTTCTAATTAGCACACAGCTGAAGTCGAGATGGAAAACAGGAAACGGCTCTGGGCTGCAGGCTTGTCGTGTACATTTTTCACATCGGCCTGGGGGTCAAAGGTCACGTACCTGCAGGCTATAGGGTTTCATTCATCCCCACTCCACTGTGTGTGTGTGTGTGTGTGTGTGTGTGTGTGTGT
>NW_013954117.1:52284-53017 GCF_001266775.1 Austrofundulus limnaeus
ACACACACACACACACACACACACACATTCTCTCAGTCTCTAACACTTGTTGACGAGGAAAGAGGAGTGTTGGCTCACTGCGGGAGGCGGACGGTGTATAAATCCACGTCGGGCTCAGATTCAGGGTAAAAACCAGGAAGTGTTTCAGCTTCATGTTTAGAAAGTTTCAGCTTCATTTAATGATTCTTTGGGTCGATGTGACTCCGACTCCTCAGGGTTTCTCTCAAACTGGAGTCAAATCTTCCTGGGTTTGTACCGGTCTGACCCAGAACTGACTCGGTTCTGCTCCGGTTGTTGTTTAAAGGGATCTCTGATTAACGTCACATGTTGACCTTCATATGTTTAGCTGTTGTCATGTTGTTGTTTGTGATGTAAACATCTTATTACTTAACGTGTTTGTTACATTTTTCCATAAACATGTTGCCATTTTTTTTACCAACGCGTCATTCTGAGGATGAGTATGATGATGATGATGATGATGATGATGATGATGATTTACAGTTGAGACTAAAACACTAAAAAGCTAAAATGTGTAGTTTGTGTTTTATGTTCTCAGTTTATGGGTTGAGACAATCAAACGTTATGTTTGCAGAATTAGCTCTGGAAATAAAGCTAGCTAATATGACTAAAATATTAGCGGCGTTAGCTCTTGAGTTAATATTATTAATGTTAGCTCCTGAGCTACATAACTCCACATATATAAAAATATATATAGTGTTAGCTCCTGAGCTAC
>NW_013954118.1:0-713 GCF_001266775.1 Austrofundulus limnaeus
TGCTTGTTTTAGTTTAAAAAGATTCCTAAAATATTTAAGGTTTTTTTTTTGTGTGTGTGTGTGTTTTTATTTTGTGTGTTTGTTCTTTTAACTCTTGGTTTCATTTCAGGAGGAGAATGAAAAGAAGGCACTGAAGGAGCCGTCAGACACGGAGCCAGCATCAGCAGAAAGGTAGCTGAGACGCATTTTGGATTTCAGACGTGTTTTCATAACCCTGCTTGTTGCTGATTGTGTCTTTTTTTGTGTTTGAAGTGCTGCAAGGAAAAGAAGAGGACCGTTAAAACACATCAAATTTGGAACGAACATTGATGTTTCAGATGAAAGAAAGTAAGTGTGGATTTTATTTTTCTTTTTTTATCATGTTAGGAGGGATGTATCGATTCACTCACAAGCTCAGATTCAATTATCAAATTTAAGTTAATGATTACGAATATTTTCGTTTATTTTATTTAATTCAAGCAACGTGAACTGTAGCATTTTTATAAACAATTATTTTCTTTTAACGTCAGCATTTTTGTCCATGTATCAAACTGAAACTATATTTATAACTGAATATAACTTCAAAATACATAATATCGTCATGAATTATTTTTGTGACCCCAAGTTATCAAACTGACATAATTAGTAGGGGTGCAACAATACATGTAACCGTATTAAACCGTATTGAACAGTGCTTTAGGTTCAATACACACTTGTATCGAACAATACAGATT
>NW_013954118.1:2123-10358 GCF_001266775.1 Austrofundulus limnaeus
AAAACCATATGCCTGGTGTTTTTTCCCCTTTTCGCCCCAAACTCAGTCTTTGTGATACTGCCAGAAGCAGTTCTTATCAAACTGCAGACACAGTCCATCCTCACATTAGGCACCTTGTTCTGCATCACCATGATGCTCCATTTCAGTCCTCCATCTGAGAAGGTTTGGTGAGCAGCTTCTGTCTCTCACAGCATCCACATCACCTTCAGCATCCTCACTGCAGCCCTCCTCCCAAACTTAAACATTGCTTTTAGGAGACAAATGTGCACAGTATTTACACGTACTAACTCTAAATACGCTTATATTGTACAAAGTAACTTACTTCTTACACTGTTATAAAAATAAACATACAAACAACTATTCAAATATTCATAAAAGAAAATATAAAGGTAAAAACTGGCTTCATTCACACGAATGATGCGCTTAGAAACTCGGTCAAACAAACGTTACCTTTCTTCAAAAGAAGCCGATTCCTCACCGTCGTCTTAGGTCTCAAAATCATGCTGGAACCTCCGTGGTGGTTCGATGACTCTTGAAGAACATCTTCAAGACATTATTGTAACAAAATATTTCCTCTCCRCTCCAAAAAAAACACGCTGTCTCTCGTAACTTTCTGCTTCACTCTGCATCGAGCGTCTTTGGAGGAGGGTAAACAAAGAGGTTGCTTCCCAGGCTTACTGCAGCTGCTCACGTGATATTACCATAAAACCCCATACATCAAGCCAAAATCCCAGATTCTTGGCTTTCAGGAACCGTTGGAATTCTTCAGATTGAACAAACGTTCGAGAACTTAGTGTTTTAAAAAAAATGATGATAAAATGTGTCGGTGCCGACACGCTCGGTGTAAGAGGGTTAATGTCCTTTTATTTTTTTTTTATTTGTTCGTCCAGGAACAACATCAACTTCCTGATGGGCTCATGGTGGCCCAACCTGGAGGACCTGTATGAGGCCGACGTGCCCGTTTACCGCTTCATCCAACGTCCGGGTGATCTGGTGTGGCTCAACACGGGAACCATCCACTGGGTTCAGGCCATCGGCTGGTGCAACAACATCGCCTGGAACGTTGGCCCTCTCACCGGTACGCAGGGAACCCTGGGCTGAGTTCACAGACACTCRTGCAGAAACTCACCACTTTGTTTTGTTCTGTTTGGTTTTTTCCCCAGCCCACCAGTACAAGCTGGCCGTGGAGCGTTACGAGTGGAACAAGCTCCAGAGCGTCAAGTCCGTGGTTCCCATGGTGCACCTCTCCTGGAACATGGCGCGCAACATTAAAGTGTCCGACCACAAGCTGTTCGAGATGATCAAGTGAGGCTTGTTAGCGTCCAGCTGTGAGCAGAAAGCGGTTTTGAGYGCGGGCGCTGACGGGAGCGTTGTGTTTCTGCAGGTACTGCTTGCTGCGGACCTTGAAGCAGTGCCAGTGGGTGAAGGAAGCCCTGGTGTCGGCCGGCAAGGAGACGGTCCTGAGGCCGAGGAGCAGGGACGAGCCGGCCCACTACTGCACCATCTGTGAGGTGGGTCAGCTCCCCGGGAAYGCCTGTTCTGTCATTTAAACCCAACTAATGAGAGTTTAGAGAAAACGCTGAGTGCAGCTGAAACAGAAGCTAAAACTAGACTGAAGTTGATTTCCAACAGAACGGTGGTTTTGATGGAGCTGAGAAGATCTGAATGCATTTTTACGAGGCAGAAAATTATAAATGAAGTTCAAGTTCACGTTTATTTACATAGCGCCAGGTCACAACATACGTTGTCTCAGGGCACTGTACATAAAAAAAGCTAAAGCTAAATCTTTAAAAAAGTATAAAAGTTTCACAAAGTCACAGCGTTCATCTCCTGAATGAGCTGAACACTTGGATTAATAAAAAGCAAAAGTTTGCAGCAGTTGGGTCGCAAAAACAAAACGTATGGGACAATATTATGAATCAGCACTGCAGGAAACAATCATATTTTCTCCATGAAAACATTTTTACATTTAGAACAACAGCAGAAAACTGAAAAGAAGGATTAAAGAAAAAACATAAAATCTATTGGCATTGCAGTGCCTGTGAGGTATCCACCTTATTTTTCATGGATGCAGGCTATTGTTGTTGTTTTGTGGGAGACTTCCAGTCACTGCTCGCTAACTAACTTTTCATTGTTTTTTTGTTATTGTGTTACAGTTCTTGATGTCACAGTTGTATAGAAAATATGGACAGATGATGGTGACAACTATAAAAGTTTTTAAAGTCTTATTTAAACRTTAACAATATCCGTTACGTTTGTTCAATCCCAAAGGTTTAGCACTGCTTTCTTTAATAAATAAACCTAACAGGCAGTGGTATAATCACAATGAGGCAAATGCTAGTATGATATGGCTCTGAACAGACAACTTATTAGTAAGTGAGTAAGTAAAGTTTTATTTATAAAGCACCTTTCACAGAAATATATTCACAAGGTGCTGTACAATCATTAACAATGTAAAAATGGTGGAGAGATAAAATGAAACATAGAGAATGAGGGAGAGAAAAATATGCCTGATGTTCAATAATAGAAAAACACGTAGTTGGCGAGCATTCACTATGGAGGTAGGCCTGCAGTAATGGTGAAATGGTTAGCTAAACGCTTGAGAGAAAAAGTGGGTTTTTAGGASTGTCTTGAAAAAGACAATGTTATCAAAGGAGCGCAGATTAAAAGGGAGTTCATTCCAGAGCCTGGGGGCCACAGAGGAGAAGGCACGGTCACCACGGGTCTTGAAGCGAGTGAGGAGAACCATAAGGAGATGTTGATCCTGTGAGCGGAGGTCCCGTCTTCCTCCGTATCTCGGGAATTCACAGACRACACTTTGCCATTATTGTCCCAGACATTTCACAGCAAAATGAAATTTTAGATTTTTACATGAAGCAGCCAGTGACCGCCGGCTGAAGCAACCCGTCAAAATAAAAGYCGTAACGTAACTGTTTGGTGCAATGACTTCTGCTTTAGTMGTTTAGTCATGTTGATTTAATTTGTCCTCTACTTGGACCATTGTTCACGTAYATTGTGATGAGGCTCAAAGGAGAAATCCTGCTGCTCCGCCGCCTTTTACCTTTCAGCAGAGGACAGTGATGGATGTTGGCACAGTCAGAATATTAAAAGCCTCATGAAGTCAAATATTACAAAAACTAGTCAACATTTTTCCCATAATGATCCTTTCCTGCAGTAAATGGGTAAAGTAGAGGAACCCYGACTGTAAAACCAACACGCTGCACTTTCCCAGTGAGGTTGGATTGACTGCATTAGAAGCCGACGTAGTTTCTGTTTGATCTAATTAATGGGTGCACTAATGGGTTTAATTCATGTGAAGCTGTTTATATAGACACGAGTCGTTACATCGCTGCTGTCGTTTGTTGATGCTGTGCAAACGACATCCCTTTTTTTCCTCGACTTGTTGAGTGTTTAATTTTTCTGCTGGCAGGTGGAGGTGTTCAACCTGCTGTTCGTGCGGCGGGAGCACCTGTCCAAGAAGCAGTGCGCCGTCCACTGTCAGGACTGCGCCAGGAAAGGCAGCGCCACGCTGGACGACTTTGTGGTCCTGGAGCAGTACCGGATGGAGGACCTGATGCAGGTCTACGACCAGTTCACATTAGTAAGTGTCTTACCCGTTGAGTAAAACAGGACTTRAATCGGCCCGTGTTTAATAGTGGTGTTGTATCTTCTGCCCCGCCCCCTCCCAGGCCCCGCCTCTTCACTCATCTTCATCTTGACATTAGGCGTTTCCTGTTATCGTCTGCTCCGGAGCCATGAAGCCCATCTACTTGGATTCAGATTGGAAATAAAAAAAAAAAAACTTCACACCTCCACACAAACACACACGGACCGTTTCTGATATACAGGAAAGCCAAGGCCGTCTCTTCTTCTCCTCCTCCTCCTCGTCACAATCTCCCCTCCATTATGGCTGGTCTCCATAGCGACAGCTGGAGGCTGAGTGTCTGTCTATGCAACCCATTTGAAGCACCCGGGGCCTTCCAGAAGAGGGCGCCACTTGGCTCGATATCGGGACTTTTTTTCTCTCTCCTCCCCCCTCCCTCTATTAGAGACGATGGTTCCACCCTGTTTTAATGGAGGACTTAATCAAAAAGGGGTTTGGTGTTGGGGGGAGGGGGGTAAAGGGTGATTAAAATAGTTTTGTAGATACTTGTTAATCGTTGCGAAATGGCAACGCCACCCTTAAAAAGACTACTGACTCTGCTCCCTTTTCTCCTTTTTTTTATTTGTTTTCTTTTATTATTCTGGGAACAGGATGAAATCTTGATTTGTGGAACTCCTCCGGATTTAGTTTTTATTTTCTGTTTTCGTCCCTGTAAGGAGCACTAGCCTAACCGGTCCTTTTTTCTACAGTAGATAGTCATTTTTTAAGACTCTTTGGACAGCAAAAACCTTAAAAAAAAATTAAAAATTAAAAAAATAAAAATTTGTAATGTGAAAAGGTTAGGTTTTCTTTCTTTTCTGTTTTAACAGCTTTTTATGTTTGATCTTTTTGTCATGTTTGCAAAACTGTATTTGTTTTTTCTTAGGTTAACAAAAAAAAGGAGAAAAAAAACTTCCTAGCAAATTTACAAAGAAAATGGGTTGCACATAGACTTACGGTTTAATTTGTGATTTTATTTTTTTGTTTGTTTTTTTATGTTTCTAATCTTGATGTAAATTTACACTATTTATAAATACATATTTATTGCTTGGAAAATATTTGTCGATGGAATGCTGTTATTTTTTTCCAGAGTACCTGCCATTAAATTTGAAGGGGTTTTGTCATTTTAACACGACCCCTCTTACATTTTCTATATATATATATATATATATATATATAAATAAATAAAATTGCTTAACAAGCATTGTACAGAAACAGACATTTAAAAATTGTTTTATTGTTTGAAGAATGGTTTATGAGGTAATAAACACAAAGTTGTCAAATTATCCATGTTTTTTTTTTCCACTCTTTTGAACATACAGGAAATCACTTTAAATGCAACGTAAGTGAAATTCGACTTGATCAGAGATCTTCGACCTTTATACAAAAAACAAACAAACAAAAATAAACATTTCTGCAACTGGGCTCATCCCAATCCCAGTTTTGTATCCCAAGCCACAAAACTGATGATCAGCTGGTGGCTTGTTTGTCAAAGGGACGTGTTACCAGTCATTGAGCATGGTAGTATAAAACATAAAATACATAAGTAATTTAAATGTTTATGTTTACACTTGAGAACAAAAGAAAACACCATAATCGTGTAAGCAAACAAATTTAATAAAAACTGCAAAAATATGCTTATTTTCTAATTCATACAGTTTTCAAGTCAACTCATTTCTTGTCAGCAACTTGATTTAAAAAGTACTCCAAAATAACCTTGACTGGTTTYGGTGAAAGATCATCCTGTCGGGCTGAAAGCTGGATTATTGAAGTGGCTAACAAACTACTAGCACGTGCTAATCTGCATGTATCTCCCTTGTATTAATATCAATCACATGTGTRCAAACAAATTGACAGGAAAACTGCTAAAGCTAACATTTTCTGATTTGGTTGTTAAAACAAATAGTAACGTCATGTTAGTTTTGGCTTCAAATACGCCCTGGTGTAGATATTAAAGAAAGGCCTGAAACCCAGCAGACAATGTAGCTGTAGACTGACACACAGAATCCTACACTGTATGCCAGGTCCAGGACTCCTCTGGGTTCTTGTGTCACCTTCATTGAAGAGTTATCCTCTTGCCTTCAGAGGAGTTCTTGTGAACAGAGTGGTGTTTAAATGGTGTTCATCTTCAGAGTATGGTGATAAATATGGGTATCAGCGGAGACCCAGTAGCCAGATGTAGCTGCTGCCAGCCCCACAGGATCTACACTGACTACTGAGCAAACACTGAGAACCCGGGAGCCTCAGCTCGGCCAGTAACGAGCGGCGTGCACAATCCGAATCATACCGAAAGAAAACCCACAATATTTCAGAATTTGACACCCAAACACATTTTTTCCCACCCGCACCTTCACCCATAAACATCCAGCCAATTTCCTCTGTTAGCAGCATGTGTGAAAAAAGTTCTTCAGTGGAGTCAATTTTCTATTTCAGACTGTGCTGCAGCTCTGCAGGATCTTATTAAACCTTTATCACATGTCCTGCAGCATCCCAGGTGAGGATACAGCTCTGAAGTTACCAGAATGAGCTTTGTGTTGTTTGTGTTTTTTTTTATTTTAAGTATATTTTCTAAAACGAGAGGCCATTTTAAGTGTGTTCAGTTACTTCAACTTGAGTTTTTTTTAGGTGTTTGATAGGACAAAAAAAGTGTGTGATGATGGCTCTGTACAAGTCAGGAACAAGGTCATAAATGTGGCTGGGTCAAAAAAGTTGTTTTTTTTAAAGGAGCTTAATTAATCAAAATATATTGATTAAAATCTATACTACCTTCATGGATTTATGGTAAATAATGTCCTCAAAGTATTTATAAGGACAATCATGGAGTAGGTTCTCAGTTATTTGTGGTATTTCTAATAGTTTAGTTGAATGAAATTGATTTTTCCCCCTTGTTTTTTTTTATTTTTATAACGGTTGAMCTTAAATGCTCCAAGCCGATTCTGAGCTGAGAGTTACAGATTTATACGTTTTGGTGGGACAGTTATAAGATTGTTAAAGCTAGGGGTTACTGTCCAATAAATAACCCAGTACAAAGTTTGGGGAAAACCCAACTTCCTTGTGTGGCTTGCCACCCCCTCTTTTTCCCATCCTGCCACATCCTCTGTTCCTCCTCTGTATGCTCTTTTACAAGCCCCGCCCCTTCATCAGTGGGCGGGACTTTCAAAGCCTTTCCACAAGAACTAAAGAAGGCTAGTTAGCTAACTGTAAACATTGCAAAAATAGCTCAAACTTTAACTTTGCTGAGGTGAGTACTTAWGTTTGACTTTTTATAATTTTTAAAATTTTGTGAGTTTAATAAATAAAGCAGTGTTGCTCCTCTAAAAATTGAAACGTCTTCTGGTTCTTGAGGGGATTAGTGTGCGAATGTTAGCTTTAGTGTTAGCCTCACAGAGCTGCTAGCATTGCTTTGTCCATGTACAGCACACAGTTCTGATAACTATAAAGGCTATTTACACATGAAGCCCACATAGGAAACCAGTTAATTTAGACTCCTCATCTTCTATTACACCTTTAGGCGTTGCAGTGTTGAAAATGTCCGACCGGGCTCGGCTAGCGGTCTTTTTTGACTGTTCCAGGTGGACGCAGGAGGACTTCTTCAGAGTTATCCTGGAGACTTCATCTTCTTTTCAGAGCTCGACATCTACCCTGAAAAAAAGAACATAAAGGTAAGATTTTTAATTGAAAAACCATCCAAAAAAGACAAATAAAGATGTATACATTTTTGCTGATTTTTTTTATCAAAGATTTTTTTTTTTTTTTTGACTCAACGCCAACAAGCGCTTTCACTTTGCTGGAAACACAAGGGAACCAAATCAAGTGTGGGCTGAGAAATGGTGCTTCTAGGAAACTAGATGGCAGTTTTTTGATGCGAACACCAGTTAAGAAGACGTAGGCTTCCTGTCGGTTGTCTGTAACAACAAAGGCAGGAAGCTTGAGTTGTGTGATACAGTGACAACATGTTATATGGGAGGGGAGGAAAGGGGGCAGCTGGAGGGTTGGATATGTAATTATTTGGAACATGTGTGAGTTTTTTCTTCTTCCAGCTTTGCTTTTTGTTCACCTTTCTGAAGTTTTACCAAACGTGCAAAAGTCTTTTTTTTTTTTTTGTTCGGGTTTTCTTCTTTCCATTTACTCCACCTATGGGCTCTGTGAAATCTTGGCAGTGCTCCAGCAGAGTGGTATGTGAACTCCACTTGGCCTGGACCACCAACCCCCCGCCTGCCATCCTCAAATCCCCACCGCCTAACAATGTCTCCCTGTGTCGCGGTGAGGAGGGGTGTTAAAAAAAAGGAGAGAAAAAGCACGGAAGGAGGAGTTAAACCAGCAGATTGATCAATGCTCTCCATCCCGTTTACCCCCACCCCTTTTTTTTTTCTTTCCCCTTCCTCACTGCTCCCTCTATCCCTACTCTGCACGCTCTGATGTTTCCGCCTTTTTGTGAGGAGCACACAGGTGGCCCTGACTGCTAATTTTAACCACGTTGATTGTCTGCCTGTGTTTCCCACAGCTATGTATAGATGGCTGCAATAAACCAAGTAGGTCAGTGTGGAAGTCACACACACACACACACACACACACACACACACACACACACA
>NW_013954118.1:10368-18075 GCF_001266775.1 Austrofundulus limnaeus
CCTTCAGACCTGATCCTTCAGACCTGATAGACCTGATCCTTCAGACCTGATCCTTCAGACCTGATAGACCTGATCCTTCAGACCCGATCCTTCAGACCTGATAGACCTGATCCTTTAGACGTGATCCTTCAGACCTGATCCTTCAGACCTGATAGACCTGATCTTTTAGATCTGATCCTTCAGACCTGATCCTTTAGACCTGATCCTTCAGACCTGATCCTTTAGACCTGATCCTTTAGACCTGATCCTTCAGACCCGATCCTTCAGACCTGATAGACCTGATTCTTTAGACCTGATCCTTCAGACCTGATCCTTTAGACCTGATCCTTCAGACCTGATCCTTCAGACCTGATCCTTCAGACCCGATCCTTTAGACCTGATCCTTTAGACCTGAACCTTCAGACCTGAACTTTCAGACCTGATCCTTCAGACATGATCCTTTAGACCTTATCCTTTAGACCTGAACCTTCAGACCTGAACTTTCAGACCTGATCCTTCAGACCTGATAGACCTGATCCTTCAGACATGATCCTTTAGACCTGATCCTTCAGACCCGATCCTTCAGACCTGATAGACCTGATCCTTCAGACCTGATCCTTCAGACCCGATCCTTTAGACCTGATCCTTTAGACCTGATCCTTCAGACCTGATAGACCTGATCCTTTAGACCTGAACCTTCAGACCTGATCCTTCAGACCTGAACCTTCAGACCTGATAGACCTGATCCTTTAGACCTGATCCTTCAGACCCGATCCTTCAGACCTGATAGACCTGATCCTTTAGACCTGATCCTTCAGACCTGATCCTTTAGACCTGGTCCTTCAGACCTGATCCTTTAGACCCGATCCTTTAGACCTGATAGACCTGATTCTTTAGACCTGATCCTTCAGACCTGATCCTTCAGACCTGATCCTTCAGACCTGATCCTTTAGATCTGATCCTTTAGACCCGATCCTTTAGACCTGATCCTTTAGACCTGATCCTTCAGACCTGATCCTTCAGACCTGATAGACCTGATCCTTTAGACCTGATCCTTCAGACCTGATAGACCTGATCCTTCAGACCTGATAGACCTGATCCTTTAAACCTGACCCTTCAGACCTGATAGACCTGATCCTTTAGACCTGATCCTTCAGACCGAGGACTGATGACTGAAAACATAAAAATACCCAGACAAATAAAAAGATGTATAATTAGTGGAGGGAGATACGGCCCAACTGCCAGGTTAAAGAAAATATGAAAAACAGCAATGTTGTCATTATTTCTTGTGCAAAAAACTAATTATATATAGACTACATCTAAATATTTCTCTTTGTGACACATAATAGAAATGTTCAACACTAATACCAAAGGTAAAAATAATAATAAATCATCTGCAGTTTGTTCAAATGATCAGTTAATCACATGAAAAATAAAGTGTCCTTCACCTGCCACCTTTTAGACAATCACTGATGGGGGATGACTTTCAGCTACGACCATGAAATTTTTTAGCTCAATATCTGTTTAACTGGCAGAGTTTCATAAGGGTGAAAAGCTGTGGTGGAGATCCTGAATTCTAAAATCTAATCATTTAAAAAGTTTTAATTAAAACCCACCCATTGGTCCATGAGATATATCATTAACATCAATTAATGTGCAAACATATTCTGCAAGGTGTTGGGGGTGGTGCTCAGCTACATCAAATTTTAACACCATAGCTATAAAAGTATGAGTCAATACTCGTGTTTGCCAAGATCCTTAGCTGTGGCGGCCATCTTGAATTGACTTGGCTCCAAATATTTAACACATCCTGTGATTACTTTATGAAAGTTTTATTCAAACCTTTCAACTGGTTCAAGGATTTCTTTCTTTTAATAAACAGAATACGAATATAATCAAAAACAAAGAATTCAGTCTTCAGACTTTGCGGAACAAGACATTTTTATTGACTACATAAGCCAAACAAATAAACAAACAAAAATAAACATACAGCAGCAGTTTACTTTTGGGATCACATGAATACATCTCTATTATTTCATAAATGGCTTTGACAACATTAAAAAGCTACAATTTCTTATGAGCTTTTAGAGTTTTGTACAAAATAATCCCACAAAATGAAAAAAAAAAAAGTTCCCAGAGAATTTTCTAAAAAGAAAATGTCAGCAAAACAAAAGCAAATCCATCGGTGTGTCAGAGAAATGTGTACAATTCATAGAAATAAAACCAACAAAAATTTAAAATAAAATTCAACACCAAAACAAAACTCTTAAAAATACATAATACAGAAAAATAAAGCTCCGCCCCTCCAGAAACAAGTCCCCAGCTCTGATTGGTCAGCTCTGGTGGCCTGATCAGGCTCCGTCCAATCAGCATCAGCCCTGATATAAAATTCTATTCTAATTTCAACTGATGATTTGATGTGTTGTCCTTCTTCTTTAGATCGTTCATTTTTCATGTCGGTGCCCTGAGACAACGTATGTTGTGACTTGGCGCTAAATAAATGAACTGAATTGAATTGAAATGATTCATGGATAAAAATTGATCATTTTAAATTATTTTTCATTGTAAATAAAACTTTTTTTTTCTATAAATTGCTTTAGTTTACTAAACAAAAGGGTTAGGTTTGGTGGTATTTGGCTTAAGTCTCTAATATTTGAGTCTTTACTTTATGCTAGGAGCTGTAAAGTTTTATTAGTTTCACATTATTATGTTTTGTAACACATGAAGTTGTTTTAACGGCACTTTTTCCAGTTGAAGATTTTTTATGAAACAAAAACGAAAAACAACTCAACATATCCAAGAGATTCTGCCGTTTTACTTTATTTTGAAAGGATTATAAAGCAGAAGAAGGTGGTTACGGGTGAGCTTAGCCATCAAAATTCATACATTCCCCCCTCCAATGGTTAAAAAGATGAATAAAAAAGACTTCCCTAGCATAATCTATCATTTAAACATGGCGGCTGGAATAAAGAAAAACTTGGGTGGTTCAAGAATTGATCATCTTTTATAAATTAGCAAAACAAAACGAGCTTACAGGCTAAATCTTACAGAAACAGTCAGCTGCAGAACGATTCTTTCAAAATAAAAAATAAAAAACTGCACATGTTGTCGTTTCATTCAACCAAATTCATCACTTTTACTCCTCAGACCCAAAAACTAAACTTTGTTGTTTTGAATTCACGCTCCAGCCCTTTATCTGCTGAGGTACACAGAAGGATTTCATTCCAAAATAAAACTACATTTAAAAATATATTTTTTAAATTCAAGACATATTGCTTTTTGGAATGAAATCCACCCAATTAAAACTCTCTGACAAATAAAACAAACATCTCTGAATGTCGACGTTGTGATTATGCTACATTACATGATTACAACAGGAAACGGTGAATTTCTCTGCAAACTGATGAGGAGCAGGTGTGACTTCATCACGTGATGATTGTTTGGGTCAACGAGCCTCGCTCTGATTCACGTGGAAACAAAAACACCATCAATAAATCTTCGCTTACGTCCTAAAAATTCCCCCAAGAAAGCGTTTTACGAAAATAAAAATCAACTCAAACCTGACAGAAAATAAAGCCGAGAAAATAAAATGTATAAAATAACGTAAAACCGATTCATGAAACTTTTAGCGGATGAAACTGATAATTCAAATGTTACAAGAAAAATCAGTTTTGAGTAAAAATGTAAAACGTGAGGAAAGTTTCCTTCTCAACAGAGCAGGACTAACAGCATTTTATTTTGAAAATCCTTTTGCAGAGAATAAACCTGTTCTCCAGGAGGGTTTGATGAAGCAACATATTGGATGTTTTACTGCTCTGGAGGTTTTATTTAGTGTGAAAAGGACAGAAATTGTTAAACATGAAGCCAAAAAAAAAATCAGATGTGAATTTTTTTTTTGTAATCTGTAGTTTTACCACATTTTAAAACTGAAGCACAAATATTGATCATTAAACAAGTTTATTTTCAAACCAAAACCAGAAAAATTTAAGCTCATTGATTAAAAAATAAATAAAAAAGTCACAGAACAGATGTGTTTTTTATTTTATTTTAAATTCTTAGTGTAATTTTCTTGATCGTTTAGTTTGGGGCTGATTTCTATGAAATCCGATTTGTGCCAAAAATAAAAAAATAAAGATCAATAATTTATACAAATAAATTAAAATATGTTGCTCATCAACTAAAATGTTTTACTTCTGAATTTTTTTATTTATTTATTTTTATGATTTTTTTTTGGCACAAATCTTTTAAAAATGCTGAAAATACCAGTAAGTTCTCGTTTCCACACCGGGTTCATTTCGTGGTCAGAAGCTGTCAGAGGAAGACATGGCGTGTTGTGTGGGATGGAGAGGACCATCTGAAAACTTTCTGTCCTTCGTCTTCACAGATCAGTTCGTTTTCACTCAGCAGGAGAAAATAAAAAATAAAACTTTTTGAACACAGAAAGAACTGAGGGACCTTTTTTTTTACCTTTGATATCTTGGTACTGAACAGAATGAGGTGAAACACTGAGGCGGATCAGAACCTGTGATCTAAAGTCTTAGAATCAGCTCAAAGAGAGACGTTGGTCCACGATGCTTCGTCACTCCTCCTCTTCCTCATTATGATGGTTTCAATTAATAGTTTAGCTAAACGAGTGCCGCTCCTCCCCCATCTGTCTGCATCAACCTGCCGACACAAAAAACAGAATTCTATAAAAAGCTAATTAGCTGCTAAAATTGGCTGAAAAAGCAGAAGCAAAGAGCTAGGTCAAAGCTAAAATAATAAGAACACAAATTTAAAGTAAAATATTGCAGAACTTTGCCTAAATATTAAAAAAGCAAATGGCTGATTACATGTATTTCACAGCTAAAATGAGCAGAACACTAGCTACAACCTAAAAATGAACAAAATGCTCACTAAAAGTATCTAAGTGCCAGCTAAAAGTTAAATATAGTAAAACTTTGGCTGACTGTTAAAAATAGCAAACAACTAAATGTATCAAAAGTGCTAGCTAAAAGCTAAAAAGAGAGGAACACTAGCTAAAATTTAAAAATGACAAAAACGCTTACTAAAATCTGGAAGTGGCATAATGCTAGCTAAAAGAAGCAGAAAGCTAGGTTGAAGCTAAATATATCAAAATTTTGGCTAAATATTTAAAAAAGCAAGTTGTTAACTAAATGTGTCAAAGTGTTAGCTAAACGCTAACAAGAGCAGAACACTAGCTAAAACCTAGAAATTACCAAAATGCTTACTAAAATCTAGAAATAGCATAATCCTAGCTAAAAGCTAAAAGCAGCAGAACTCTAGCTTAAAAAACTAAATATTGTAAGACTCTGGCTAAATTACTAATTAAATGTACAAAAACGCTAACTAAAAGCTAATTAGAGCAGAACACTAGCTAAAACCTAAAAATTACCAAAATGCTTACTAAAATCTCGAAATGAAATGCTAGCTAAAAGCTAAAATGAGCAGAATTCTAGCTTAAATCTAAATATTGCAAGATGTTAAAAACAGCAAATAACTAATTAAATGTATCATAGAGCTAGCAAAAAGCAAAAATGAGGAAAACACCAGCTAAAACCCCAAATTTACCTAAACGTTTACTAAAATCTAGAAGTAGGAAAATGCTAGCTTAAAGAAAAAAAGGAGAAGAATGCTAGCTTAAAGCTGAAAATAGAAAGACTTTGATCAAATTATGAAAACAGAAAATGGCTAGACAAATGTATCAGATTATGACTATTAGCAAAATATCTCATGAAGCACTTAACATGATATTTAACTGAATATTATTAAGCCCCGGCATCGAGGGGAAAACTCTTTTGTTTTCAGCAAAAGGTGATTTGTTTCAGTAGGTTTTGCTTTTGACTCGTGAAACTGTTTTAGAGTTTATAAACGAGTCGTTTGTTGATTTATGTCCCTCGCTCGTTGCTCCATCCTCAGACTCTCCACCCAGGAGCCTCGGGAACGTCACCAGATTTA
The DNA here is from genome assembly GCF_001266775.1 of Austrofundulus limnaeus. Lineage (NCBI taxonomy): Eukaryota > Metazoa > Chordata > Actinopteri > Cyprinodontiformes > Rivulidae > Austrofundulus > Austrofundulus limnaeus. Next base: position 16,306 of record NW_013954118.1, read on the forward strand.
ATTCAATCCCACTTCAAACGTCTCCCTCCTATCGGCAGCATCATCCGTCCTGGAGGCTGCAGCTCATTTCCTCTGAAAAAGCCTTTAAAAGCTTAATTGTGCCTCTAATTTCCACCGGTTTCCCGCTCTCCACCCTGACACAAACGTGCAAAGACACACACACAAAAAAAAAAAAAAAACACACACGGAAACGCACACCAAGCCCAGATGAGCTCATCTGACTTCTGCTGCTAATCACAAAGCAGTTAGGAGAAGTGTAAATGCAATCAGAGCAGCTTTTATACGCAGGAAAACAACAACAACAATCTGTCCTCACATTTAACATCCTGTGAAAGGTTCTTTTACACATTTAAATATAAATTTTACTGTTTAAAAAGGAGAAATTGTCTGGTTTTGTCTAAAAGTTATAACTCAAACTATCTTATATATGAAAAAAAGACTTATTCCTCACCTCAGATAATTCACCCTGAAGGTCAGACCGTGCAATGAGCTCCATCTCAGACTTAGAAGGTTAAAGTTCATCCTTCTCTCTCTAAAAACAACATGGCAGCATGATTTAAGCTGGTCTAAATGAACCTCAACCTGTGGTGGGACCTTTAGAGAGTTGAAACCTCAATGAGCTGAAGAAACGTTAGAAATGAGAGTGGGACAAAAATCCTCCACAACCACGATGCACAATTTCAATTTCTCATCAAAACTCCCCTTTTACCTCATTTTAAACAATTCTTCTTGTTTAAAAACTTTTAATTCACAGATTTTTAAAACATTAAAGGACTTCTGAGCGTTTACACAACCCCTAAATTATTAGAGGTCATAAATTATTCACAGCTCGCGTCTCTTCCAACCAAACAAGATCATTTCTTTGTTTTTCATGCTTTTATGATGTGGTTTCCACTTTGCAGCAAACCTACAATTTATAAATATTTATTCTTCCATTACCCAGAGTGCCAACACGCACCACACGCGCTAAATGGCATTAAAAGGAGCGATAAGGACCGAGCTACAGCGTGTGGTTCGTTCGCTCGGCTCACTTTAAAACCACAGCCGACTGTCGGCTGATGTTGAGGAGAGGCCGGGTATCGATTCGGAGCGGGGTGAGTGATTCCTCTTCCCACCAGCTCAAAGTGTTCACGCTAATGATTCCTGATCAGTCACAGGAGATAAAGCAGATTATTCACTGAGGAGCAGCTTTCTACTGGCTGTAAGAAACCATGAAGCTTTTTTATTAATTAAACCAGCAGAACGTCACGTTCAAACAAGAGGACCACCAACCGTCAAAGTCTGAGATGGACAGACAGGACAGACTTCCTGTCCATCCATAAGACAGTCCACAGGAAGTTGTCCTATAGATGGATGTATATAGACTGGGGCTGCAGCTAATGAATATTTTAGTAATCGATTAATCCATCAATTATTCTGACGATTAATCGAGTAATCGGATATAAAAAAAAGTCATGTTCTGCAGTAATTAATTAAGCTTATTTTATGAGGAAAAACAATTATTTAATATTGTGATGGGGTAATCTACATCTGCTGATGACCCTGCTGTAATCAAAGTAAAATAACAATACCAGTTGTATGAACTAATGCATTTTAAACTCCAGTATGTGAGGTTTGAGGAAGCATTAATTAAAAGCTCTCTGTCATTGAATCATTTTTAACCATCACAGAAAAATCTAAATGCTGTAAATTTATTGTTATGGATTGTTATTAGGTTGGTGCAGGGTTCCCATTTAGGCAATAAAATATTTAGTCTTGACTATTATATAT
>NW_013954118.1:18175-20425 GCF_001266775.1 Austrofundulus limnaeus
ATATATATATTTACAAAGCTTCAAGGCAGATAATTTGCCTCAAGGATTTTTTGTAATCAAATTACTCGAATTATTCGAGGAATCGTTTCAGCCCTAGTAAAGACAGATCGTTCTGCAGCTGGCTGTTTGTGTTGGAAAGATATTTTGCTAACAGACAGACACAGGTGAGTGGTTAGAACCAAACCTGAGGACGTTGGTTCTGAGGACGGTTCTGCTCCTTCTGTTGGAGTGCCGTTGCTCCCGGCCACCGCCTTGTCACCTTTCCCCTCTGCAACTTCAGAGGAGCTGTGCTCAGCTTCAGGGACAGCAGGAGCAGGAGCAGGAGCAGGAGCAGGTTTGTCTCCTGACGGGAAAAAATAAATAATTTTTAGAAGAGTCACATAAAGAATGTGGATTTTAGATGTTGTCTATTTTAGGGTCTTTACCTTGTGGTAGAGCAACATCTGTACCTGGGTCAGTGGTCTCATCTGCCTCGGTGACCTTTGAGGGGGCGGGACCAGAAACCTCTGAGGGGGCGGGGTCTGAAACCTCCGAGGGGGCGGGGTCTGAAACCTCTGAGGGGGCGGGGTCTGAAACCTCTGAGGGGGCGGGGTCTGACCAGACCACATCAGGTGAGTCTGCAGCGATAACGTCTGCCTCTGAGACTGTGACGGTCTGCTGGGTGTTTCCTGAGGCAGAAGAAACATCTGAACCAATCAGACGGAAAGAAGAAGAATAAATATAAAAGGAAGGAGGATATGAGGTATTAGGGAATAATGGATGTGAGGAAGCAGGATATAGGATGTAAGGAAGAAGGATAAAGGACACAAGGAAGCAGGATAAAGGACACAAAGAAGCAGAATAAAGGACATGAGGAAGCAGGATATAGGACATGAGGAAGCAGGATATAGGACATGAGGAAGCAGGATATAGGACATGAGGAAGCAGGACATGAGGAAGCAGGAACAGTAAATTTAGATTTTGACAGCTGGTAATTTATAAAAAACCAACCTGTTTGTTCTTTTTGTAACTCGGTGGGTTCACTGGAGCGACCATCTTGTTTCTCTTCTTCTTCCTTCTGCTCCCCCTCTTCCTCCTCCTTGTCCTCCTCCTCCTCTTTCTTCTGAGGAGGACTGGACTCGGTGCTCGATGGCTTCGGCGGGCTCTCTCCCACGCTGCTTCGAGGCGACAACATCTCCATCTCCTCGCCCCAGTCGGACACGGGGTGGTGCCCCTCCAGCGGGTAAAAGGGGCTGAGGGGTTTGCCACCTTCTGACGCCTCCTGAGCCGACGGGGGCGGGGGGATGTGGACCTTTGGCCTGGGTGTCCTCTGCTCCTTGGGGCTTCCTGCCGAGGTGGTCCGAAGGCGATGTTTGGGCGACGCGACCGAGCTGGGTTTCTCTTTCCTGGTGTCCTTCTTCTCGCTGTCCCTCGAGTCCTGTTCCGGGTCGAGCCCCTCCTCCTCCACCTCCCCGTCGTCGCTCGCATCCTCCCACTCATCATCATCTTCTTCCTTTTCGTCTTCATTCTTCTCCTGCACCTGAGAAAAGACACGCGGTGAGGTTAATAAAAAGAACCAGTGATTACCTGCAGTTTGTTTATCAGGATATTTTAATCTTCAGTTTCTAAAATAACCTTCTCTGGTGAGCGAAGTTTTGGGTTTTCCTCTGTCTTCTTCTTCTTCGTCTTCACCTCCGTCTTTGATTTGTCCTCCTTCTCCTTCTCCTCGTCCTCTTTTTCTCCCTCCCAGCGATTGTCGTGCATACTGTCAACATTTCAGTTCATTAAAAAGGCGTTTGAGGACAAAAGCAGGATTGAAAAGACAAACGTGTGGCAGCTGTTCAGCTCCAGCTCACCTGTAGTTCTGTTTCTGGCCTTGGCCCCTCCCTCGGCTCCGGTCCCCTAGTGGACCCTGCGTCCTGCCCTGGGACAGGAAGTCTCCAAACGTTGGTGCTTTGGGAGGCCGTTTGTTGTCATCTGTTGGGAAATATGGATTTTAAATGTTGTTTAAACCAAATAAAGCTTTAATAATAAAAAAAAAGATACTGACGCAGCATAAACAGATCAAAGCTTTCACTCATTTATTATAAATAACTTTGGACTGTACTCGTCTTTTATTAAGGTTCTGGTCCAAACTGAGACCTCATGGGTCGTGTTGGAATGGCCTATTTTTATTAGACTGAGTGATAAAACAAAAATATAAACCCAGAATAAAAACATTGCTTGTGAATGATTTTAACTGAGGGAGGGGTAAAACTCACAGAATCGGGG
>NW_013954118.1:21425-26472 GCF_001266775.1 Austrofundulus limnaeus
ATGTATAGTATTTAAATATATGCCTGAGAAACACATAATATTGGCCCTTTAAAGGTAATATTTGAAGAACTAATTGACCCGCCGTAGGTGCATGTTTATTTTGCGGATTTTTTTCTGACAAAAATAATATTTAAAAACACGTCTACACAAATAATAAAAGTATTAAAATTACAACCGTTAGAAATTTTTTATTTTATATTGTCACATTTTTATTTAAAACATTATTTTCTCTCGCTTCGTCCGCCATTACTAGCATAAAAAAATCTCCAGTCGGGCCTCAATGCATTATGGGATATGGTGGACTGGGAAGGAGCCATCAGACCTGTCCTTCAATTCGGGCCAAAGGAAGGATGTTTTTGTCGGCCACATCGGAGGACTCTGGTTTTGGACGGCCTTTGTCGCGACGCTGTGACGTATGCGGCCGACGAATTCGGCCTTTGGAGGACCCGGCCCACCGTTTTGGACACAGCCTTTGAGCCCTTAGCTAGCCCTTAGCCAGACTTGCTACTTTGAGCTCTTAGCTAGCTGTTGCTAGGCCTTTGCTAGGTTTTTGAGACTTCAAGCAGAGCTGTTTTCTTTTAAGGCTTTAGTATTTAAGTTATTTGTGCAGATAAAAGTTTCAGTCACTGATTTGTTAGAACGTTGAGTCTCATGTTTTGTTAGGAGTTGTTTTTTTTATTTTTGAAGCAAATCAAACAAACATGCTGAGGCCTGACCTGAGGCTCCGCCCCAAGGTCTGTGATGGGCGTTTCTTTCTCGCTCTGAAGGAGAAGTGTAATAGTACAGAAAAAGATTTAAAAAATCTAACCATCAACTTCCTGTCAGACCTTCAGAATAAAATGTCTTGTGTCAGCCGTTTCATAACCGATTAATCTGCATGTTGATTTTTCCTAAACATGTAGTTTCATTTTGTTGATATTTGATGCTTGGGCGTTACTTTAAGCTGCTTTGGTAGAACAAGTCTGTTTGGCCTCTGGAGAAATTCAGCGAGCGTTTACATAACCAGCTTAATTAGCAGGAGGAGAGAAATGATGGTGTTTTTATGATGAGCGTAATGTGAGCAGGAGGAGTCATTGAATGGAGGACGATCGAGGGTCAAACTCTGCTGTGTAGCCCGGGAAACAGCGGTGTGTGTGTGTGTGTGTGTGTGTGTGTGTGTGTGTGTGTGTGTGTGTACTTGCCTCTCCTGCCGCCCCTGCCGCCCTGTTCAGGTGTGATACCCTCTGCACACGGGTCTTCCTTGAACCTGTCAAAAAAGTTGATAAAAAATATTAACTTTAATTAATTAATCTTAGCGAAGTGAATTTTTTTTTCTTTCTGTATAAACTAAACCCTGAAGCTGAGGTTTACAAGAGACGTTATTTTGTCAAAATGTTCAGCTCATCCAGGAGAAGGAAGCGATGACTTTTAGTTTTTGTAATTTTTAAAAATATTCTACTTTCTTTCAAGGTTCGACGAGATTTTTTTTCTGTACCCGCCCTGTCAGGTGACGAAAAATTTTACCTGCCCGACATGAAATGTTACCTGCCCGAAACAAAAATGTTCAAAATTTGAACAAATATAAGAAAAACGTCCTTTTGCTTCTTATCCTGATTTGCTACATTTAGCTAACCTTATCCTATATTAAGAATTTAGCTAACCTTTTCCTACTTTGAGCATTTAGCTAACCCTATGCTACTTTGAGCATTTAGCTAAAGTTTTCCTACTTTGAGCATTTACCTAACCTTATCCTACTTTGAGCATTTAGCTAACCTTATCCTACTTTGAGCATTTAGCTAACTTTTTGCTACTTTGAACACTTGGCTAGCCTTTTGCTGTTTAAGAGTTTAGCTAGCGTTTTGCTACTTTTAGCTCTTACAAATGATCTCTGCACATAAAGTACTTGATTGATTGTGAAATATAAAATTTAATTTTTTTGTTAAATGTTTTTCTTTTTAGTTAAATAAAAGTAAATGTTCGAACATAATGTGCCAGAATTAAAAACAAAGAAGAAGAAAGAAACGTCTCCTCACATGTTCTCGGTCTTCTGAGCGTCCCACTCCCGCCTCCACTGGCCCGTGGCGTTACGATGGCGTGCTAACCTCTCCTCGTCGATCTGCTCGCGCTCCTTCTTCCAGCGCAGGTACTCCGCCCTCTCCCGGCCCGTCATTGACATGGTCATGTCCACAGAACCTTTTGGACCGGGCCGTCGGCTCTGCGTGGCGCAACGGCGTTAAACACGGAACATTTAAGCTCTGTGACGAGCTGAGAGAGCTAAAGAAACTTACGGTCCACTCTCTCTCTACTTCATTTCCTGTCTTCACGTTGTCGAAGTCCAGCCCGCCCCAGTTCCGGACGTGCCTCCTGCTGCCCTCCTTTCGGTCTGAATCCGGCACAGGGCCGGAGCGCCTTGGATCATCCAGGAAGTTACGGATCGGCTTGTCTCCATCCGTCTGAAAACAGAACGATGAAATAAATGTGAAAATATTCGAAGCACAAACGTTTGTTAGAGTTTAAGATCAGAGGTTCTGATACCCGCTGTCCTCTCTCGTACTCCGCTATCCGCTCCATTTCCTCGTTCATCTTCTCGATGTTCTGTCGCCTCTTCTCCTCCCACTCCTGCTCGGAGACATTTTGATTGACAGCTGTAAATTTTACAACTAGATCAGTTTTAGCGAATCCTTGATTATTGTGTGACGTTTCACAATCATTCACACAACTGAGATTATTTTTTCTTCCGTACGTTTTTCAGCATCTAACTCGTTCCACAATTTTTGTGCTATTTCAACAATTCATACATCAAAACGTTCAGCTCATTCATGTGAGGGGTACTACGACTGTTAGTATTTCAGCTTTTTATAATTTTTTGGCTATTTCACTTTATTTAGCCACTTTTTTGCCTTTGAAAATGAATGGAGCCGTTTTCAACATCCTTAAAATAACAAAATATTTCTAGATCTTTACAGCACCTTACACATTTTGTTCTGGTTCTGCTGTTTTTCATGTTCTTGTGCTAATTTTAGCTACTTCTTGATAATTTTAGCTTTTTTCTGCTATTTCAGCTAAAATGCTGCTTCTTTCTGCTATTCTGCTTTCTTTTATTTTTTGTGCTTTTTTCTGATATTTTGTGCTATTTAGGCTTCTTAAAGATGCTTTCTGCTATATTCACCTATTTGCTGAAATTTTAGCTAATGTTTAGCTGCTATTAGCTAAAGTTTGATTAGTTTGATTTTCTAAGCTAAATACACATTTTTTGTAGCTAACTAACTTTTTTCAGCTAAGTTCAGCAAACTTGTGCTCATTATGCTAATTAAATAATTTCCAGTTTTTTAGCTGTTTTACTGAAAATTTCAACTGTCTTAGTAATTTTACTACAAATTATCACTTTCATGTAATTTAATGATTTTTCTTTTCTGTTTTAGCTATTTTTCAACTATAATTACTTCAACTGGGTGCTAATTTCAAATTGTGGCTGTGACCTTTAACTTATTTTATGATAATTTTAGCTATTTTATGCTACTTTAGCTATAGATCTACTTCTTTCTGCTATTCTTCCACTCTTTTCTACTTTTTATGATTTTGTTCTTGTTATTTTAGCTCTAAGCTTTTAGCTGTTTTTTTGTTTTCAACAAGATTTGTGTTCCTTTTTACTGTTTTTCTGCAAAGTTAGGCTTTGTTTTGTTTATTGTTTCTGTTTTGTTTGTTGTTGTTGTTTTTTTTAATGATTAATGAAATTTTATTTTACCAAAAATAAAGTTATTGATTGATTGATTTTTTTTTCTTCTTTCAGCTTTTCAAAGTGAGCTCACATTAACACTTTTGCTTTAAAATATTTTCAGCTCAGTTTCAGCATCAAGCATTCACACGAGCATTTTCACAGGAAATGCAATTTCTCTAGTTTAGTTTTACTTTTTTGTTAAAGGTTGATCATTTTAGTAAATTTACAACCTCACCTTGGACTTCCTGTCGGGTCCACCTGGTGTCCCTTCTCCTTCTCCTCCTTCTCCTCCTCCTCCTCCTCCTCCCACTCCCACTCCCACTCCCACTCCTCCTCTTCCTCCTCTCCTTCCTCCTCTGCGTCCCTGACCTCCTAATTCTCCAGACTCTCCCTCTCTGGGCGTTCTCGGCTCCCGGTTTCTCCTCTCTTGGCCTCCGCCCCTACTTCCTCCTCCTCCTCCTCCTCCTCCTCCTCCTCTTCCGCCTCCTCCTCTCTGGCCTCCCCGACCCACTCGTCCAGACCCCGTCCTCCTGGGGGTGCTGAGGTCGTCGCTCGGTCCTTTGGGGTCATCGTTCTCCTCTGAGGTCTTGTGTGCGCGAGGCGTGGTGGGCTTCCAGTCGTTCACAACTCGTTTCTCCTGAGAGAGAGAAATATATCTTATAAAAAAATATAAACATCTTTAAAAATGACAGTTTTATTACATTTATGTGCCCCTCTGGTAATGGCGGATCCTATGATCATTGAAGTTGCCCATCCCCGAGTTAAATCATAGGTTGGTTTGTTTACGTCTCGCCCAGAAGCAGAAAATAACACATTGAGCAGAAATGAAACCAGAGCATCAGGACCAGCTTAAACCGATCCCAGTGCCGGTTCTGCAGGACTTGTACATTTTTCAACATGTTGTCTAAAGGCCATTCTGCACCAGCAGCCGCTCTTACAACGTTAAGTCATCACAAACAGGTTTAATCAGCTCGGAAGCGGGTGAGCCAGAATCCACCAAATCAAATCTTTAAGCAGCAGAGGCAGAGCTGCGCTAACGGCTAAACGTGCCAAACAGGAAACATAAAAACTCATGTTTTTAATTCTAACGATGTAATGATTTCTCACTGAGAGCATCATGTAGAGAGAGACAGGTCATATCTAGGGGTGCAACAATCCATCTGTACGGAACAATACACACTATGTACGGAACAATACACACTACGTACGGAACAATACACACTACGTACGGAACAATACACACTACGTACGGAACAATACACACTACGTACGGAACAATACACACTACGTATGGAACAATACACACTACGTATGGAACAATACACACTACGTATGGAACAATACACACTA
>NW_013954118.1:27472-35540 GCF_001266775.1 Austrofundulus limnaeus
CCTCTACCTCTTGAGCGCCAGAGAGTAAGGGTAGCATTAGCATTGTAAGTAAACATTAGCTTTTTTTCAGTGAGGTTTTTATTTAAAATCGCAATATATTGCCTTGCTTACAGTATCGCAATATATCGGGATATATCGGGATACATCGTATCGTGACCCCTCTGTTATGATATGTATCGTATCGCCAAATTCTTGCCAATACACAACCTTAATGTAAACGGGTGGTTTTTTGGTGTATTCACCCCAGTAAACATTAGCATTTTCAGAGAGCGGTCTCGTGTAAACAGGGCCTAAAAAACAAACAACTAAAGTCCTTCTGCAGAAATGAGATAATTAAATTGAAGAAGGTACAAACTGTTTTCACTTGTAGTGACTGTCATTTGTGGTTCTTGATATAAACGTATATTTAAAAGTAAAATGATCAGATTATTACGTTTATTAAAATGTAACAATCAGTGTGGCAGTAGGTGACACAGCTTCCTTACAGAAAAGCTTTTTTAATGTATTTGTTGGCCAGTACAAATATTTTTGACATGATTATCGTTTAAAGCCTTTGAAATCATGTCCTTCTTTTCCTCCAGTTTTAATTTTTGTTTAATTCTGTGTGACGATGTGGAACCTCGCTCAGGTTCTTACCCCCACGGGTTTAGAAAGGTCGACGGTGACGGTGAAGTTCTCCTTCTCTGGCTTTCGCCTCTCCGGCTCCGGCTCCAGGGGGCGGGGCTTCCGTGGCGTCGTCACAGCAATGCCCTCTTGCTCCGCCTTCTTCTTGTCCTCTTGTATTTCCTGTTGGGATCGAGACAGGTCAAAACAACAAACTCTTTGCTCATTTTAAAAACACAAACTTTAAATTTAACGAGAAGTAAACTCAACGTACCTGGTACCTCTTTACTAAAGCTTCATTCTTCTTCCTCAACGCTTCGATTCGTTTGTCCAGCTCTGCGTCCTTCTCCTCCTTGGTCTTCAGATCCACCGTTGAAGACTGAAACAACGACAAAAGATGGTTTTATTGGGATGAAAAAGCTACCTTTTTTTAAGGTGGTATGGTAAAATACAACTGAATTTGTCATTTATTTTAAACAGCTTTGCTATAAAGCATAGCTTTTTATCTTTATTTCTGCTTACCATAGCTGCCTTTGACTTGTCTTCAAATCCAGATGTGGACCACTCAATCCGTCTGCAATAAAGAAGCAACTTTAAGCCATTTTCACTCACAGTTTAATGACTCAGTGTTTTCTTCTCATGACGTAAAACATGAAAAGTAAAGAAAAACTGAGCCAAACTGACTGAAAATTACCTCCACTGAAAACAGGTTAAACAGACGGTCTACCTTTATTCACCTAAAGACTATAGCCAGCCATTCGTGTGACTTCCACGTAGTTTTCAGCAAATTTAAAGTGCTTTGTTTACATCCAGTGCAGACCCGCATTTCAGAATCACATAGCAACATATCTGGAAAACTACTGAATGCTTTCAAGCTGCACCATATGGTTCAGGATAATTTGTAAATTATGTTTTGTTTGAATATATTCTGGGGTTAAAAGGGGCAGACATAATAAGATTTATTCTTCTTCTGCTACCTTTCATTTAATTTAGATTTTTTTATTTGTGTATTTTATTGTATATAGTTATTTTTTAATGAAAATAATAAATTAAAAAATAATTATTTATGAATAATTTCATATTTTGCAATGAGCACCTTAATTTAAAGTCATTTACTTTTACTATTTTCATGTGAACTCCTAAAGAATAACAAACAGCAAACATTATTGACTGCAGAATTAAAAATAGTTAATTTTCTCATTGTTGTAAATAATATAAATTTATCCTTATAGGTGTTTTATATAAATGGTTAATCCTTACATTTAATTTGACAGCTATCACGTGCAGCAGTTGAAACAGGTGAGCTGTGCGACAAAAGCACAAATTAATAAATCCTCGTTCCCAAAGCTCCTGTAAGCGTCTTAAAGCCGCAAACAGGATGAAAATACCTGGGCTACAGCAGCATTAGCTACACACCGACAGTCCAAACTATAAAACGGTGTTATATCCGAGCTAAATGCAACTGCAATCATGATTTTATTCAACTGTTGTCTGCTGGGAAGTAATGGAAGCAGCCTGAGCCATGTCTCTATCTGAGCTGACACAAAGCGCCGGGCCCGCCAACGACACAAACATCCAAAAAACAGACCCGTAAATACGTTGTAAATACAACATAGATTAGTACGTTTACATGTTTTAATGCAACCCTGCGATTATTTTACCTTTATAACCAGTAAGAAGCTGTGTCTGGACTCGTTGTTTATTTGCCAATTTCTGCTCCTCAGCCTGTCCTCATGACTGGGCCCGATGTTAGCTTCTTAAGCTAACTTCCTGCCAAATAAAGAGCCACTCGGGAGATTTAAAGCGACAGCGCTGTTCCTGTTTAAGCCCAAACGCTGAGGTTGTTACCAAATACAGGTTAAATTTTATATTAGTATGTCTAACAAACAATTATTAATATTTATTTTTTAATAATCGAAATCAAAAGCTACATAAGCTTTAGTGAAAGTGTAATTTCCAATTCTCTCAGGAGATGGCGACAGCGGACCACTTAGTCAGTTCCAAATTTACCGGCCAAACTCGTATATAAAAACTTTTTTTTAAAGTGCTGGTTCATTATCATTACAGTTATTGACAAAACATTAAACTCATTCATAAGCTTGGTTTAGTTTTTCCTCTTATACTGACTGTCTGTTGCTGTTCAGGGCAGGCCTACAACAAGTAGCTCCTTTCAAAATGGCGGCGCAGATTCTCGTCTGGTCTATACCTGGTCCTTCTACGGTTTCTCTGGTTCGGTGAGGCGAACCTTCTACTGGCTTCTGGTTTTACCGGCACCTAAAAGGCCTCAATTTAAATGTTGAGGTCTTAAAAAAATGTTAAATAGTGGTTATTTCGACCCAGGGGAGCAGGAAGGTTAACTTTTGGAGTCACCACTGTTCAAGATGGCTGCCGCAGCCGCCTCAACCCATTAATTTTACAGATATTGTGCTAGAATTTGGTGTTGTAGTAGCTCTGAATGATTCACAACATTTCAAATGCATTGTGCAAGGTCTTTGCTTGAAAGTTTGGCCTGTTAGCAAAATATCTTATGAACTATTGGATGGAATTTGCTTAACCTTTCAGAACAGTCACTGGACAACAAAAATGGCTCTAAATCAGTCAGTTCTGCAGATTTTGAGCTAAAAATAGTATGTGGTAGTAGCTGAATGTCATTCTAAACACATAATCTGAGCATATCTCACAAACTGTATTTTATTTTTAAGGTTAGACAACTTTAACTTAATCCCTTCTCAGCATAAGATGAACATTTAAAACACTGCCATAGGAGGTGGGTGATATGCATTCCTTTAAATGAAACTAAGTTGTTAATTATTAACATTGTCTCGTATAAACAAAGACTGTGACCCAGTTTCAGTCGATACAATCAGCTTCTCTCAAATGCTGAGCAGTGACCATGCAGGATCTGCTGATCACCCGATAAGATCTTGAAACCAGAGCCAAAGTTTCTGCGCCGTCATGTGACAGAAACACAGAGACCTGCTGCAGGAGCACAGGTGGAGACAGGTGAGGGGGCATGTCAGACAGCAGCACTGATTACACTGATAAGACAGGTCTCAGGTCTGAGGGAAACAGGTCACCTTCTAATAAAAACAATAACATTTAACACATAATTTGGTCTAATGTGTTGTACTGTAAAAACAAAAAACTGCAGCATGATCTTGTGTAATATTTAGTCAGAAGTCATTTCAAGTAAAACTAAAAACACCTTATGTTAAAAAAATGACAAACATTATGCCTGTTTCTGTCTTTGTGTGTGTGTGTGTGTGTGTGTGTGTGTTGGGGGGGCTCAATTGCAATATTTTGCAACAGAGTATGTGTTGAAGACGACTCTCAGCCACTACCACACTGAATATCAGCTCAATATCTGTAAAATTAACTAAAATAGAGCCACTTTGACAATATCCCAGTGGTCATAGATATAACCTGAACGAGCATGCCAAAAAAAAAATCTATTGTACTCGAGTGTCACACTTTGGATTAGACAAATGTTAGCAACTTTTCCCTTGTAAAGAACAACATACAAACAAAATGGGAAGTAAGAAAGGTTTGGTCCTCATTTGATTCATTTTCTATAGATACAAAACTCGTAGATGAAGAAAATTGATATAAGTTATGTATGACCCTGTAAATAATATTAAAGAAAATTGTTGGTGTTTATGAATGTGAGCCTTACTGTGTGTTTTTGTTTGTCTTTTTATGGTTGATTGGTATACCTGTTTGGTCACTCGTTCCTGGCCTAAATGTTTAAATCATATGTTTATTCATGTGTGAGTCATTGAAACCCATGCAAACTTGGACTGTATATGTGCGAATTATATCTTTATCATTATTAAGATGATAACAAGAAAGTCTCCTTTGAAAATTCAATGAATAATGTTTAAAAAAATAGAGCCACTTTTGTGCAGGCTGAGGTCAATCAGCTGCGGCGTTCATCTTAAACACTCTAAAAGTCACAAGTAAATATACGTCTAATGATTACTTTCTTAGAAGTTTAATTAAAACCAGTTCACTAGTTCATGAGATATTTTGCTAACAGACTGACACCTGTTTGTCTTGGCAACATAACAGTTTCTGATGCTTAAATTTCAGCGTCATCAGATCTTTTTATGCTGCTCTGACCTCTGGTACGTGGAAATATTGGACTTAAATATGAGACTTTTGTTACAATAAACAGAAATAATCCATATTCTGAGATGAACACCGGCTCAGCTGATGGATGGCTTTCCAGACAGGTCAAACTGAAATAGGGGTGTCTCAAGTTAACAGATAATCTGATCACCCCCCACCAAAAAAAAAAAAAAAAAAAAAACTCTTTACAAGAGCTTTAATCTGACTCCTGATTTATTAATTGGAAGTCTGAAGTCACCCGGTGATACGGGTCAGAGGCCGTACGTGCTCGCTGGATTAATCATGCTTTAATTATCCGGGAGCTCCTCGCTCTCCGTTTGAAACCTGGATCCTCTTTCAGTCTGAGCCTGGACACGGACGGTGCTGGTGCTGGTGGAGGTGGGGGTGGTGGACCCGGCGATGAGCTCATTGTTGTCAGAGCCAAACAACAGCCTCTCATCCCCCGGGGGGACAGCACCAGAACCCTGGAGTCTCGGATCACGGAGCGAGGAAAGTGATGAGGGCTTCTCTCACTGAAATAAACAGCCGACACTCAGGGAGGGGAGGGCCGGGGGGGGTTAAAACACAGACTGTCACTGGGCAGATGTTCCAGCTGATGACGCCACTTATTTAAGTCGTTAACTTTCCTCTGAGAAGCTCCGCCTCTTTAAAACACTTCTGTTGGACAAACAAACTAGAGCCATGATTATTGTAACGATCTGCCTCATTTGAACATAAATTTTATTGTCAGATGTATTCAGAGTTTGTGACTTTTAATCATCAGGTCAGGAGTAAACAGCATCATGAAGACCAAGGCAGGACCGACCCGTGGCATAGGCAGTATGGGCATATGCTAAGGGCGCCGTCCATCTAAGGGGCGTGACAAACTTTTTATCATTCTAGTTGGTTTAGTCTGTAGAATAATAACTGGGTCATCAGGTTTATGAACTTGTTTTGTGGGTTTCTCGGTTGATTTGTTGAGGTGTTTTATGATGCAGACAATGTTTTATTATTAAACAATATGGCAGTCAAGACTAATGGTGCGTTCACACCAAATGCGATTTCAGCGTCAGGAGCATCAGGTTTACATGCAAAGTCTATGGTGGACGCGCTTCAATCAGCGCCAGGAAGTGCTGTGGCGCCTCAAGCGCGATTAGAGCAGCGCGATTTGAACGATTTGAACGATCTGAGCGTTGAGGCGCAAATCGCTGAAGTTGGAAAATCTGAACTTTTGCAGCCCGATGCGCCGCGTCAACCAATCAGAGAGACTCCACTGTGTGACGTAGCGACATATTTCCCGACGGGACAGTTTACTGAATGATGTCCACTAACCTGAAACAGATGGAGAGGAGCTCTTTAGCTGAAATCGAGTGCCTGCAGTCGGTGTCCTGACAGGAGATATCCGCACCAATGCGTGGCAGCAGCTCATCAGACTGGACTCGGGRCAAAAATAGTCCTGAAAGCGAGCTGTGAGCCTCTCCCGCAGCTCCTGGGTGATGAAACTCAGAATGTCTCTGAATTATCTGGTGAATTAATTATGAATTAATTATCTGATGAACGTGACATGCTCTTGCTCTCTGTAAATAAAGCAAAGCCACTTCCTCGTCCGACATTAAACAGAGCCAAAAGGGAAGGCGGGGGCGGGGAGCCTCTTGCCGTGAAGCGCTTCAAGAGCTGACCTGCGTCTGACCTCAAAGTGCACAAGCTTCAAACTTGAAGCGTTGAACGCGATTTGGAAGCTGAAATCGCGTTTGGTGTGAACGCAGCATAACTGCTGCTGCTCAAGATAAAGCTTAGGTTAAAGTCAGAGTTTCAGTCTTCTATAATACTAATTTTATGTTAATCATCCTATAAACTTAGTAAAATGTTCTTCAAATGGCTGGAAAATGCAGAGGATTGAGGTCTTTCACAAACTTTCAGAAGGAGCATACCCCTGCACCCCCCCCCCCCCCCCAGAACTGCTTCACTCCACCGCTGCTGGTTAACATGAACAGGTGTTCCTCATGATGTCATGATGAGCAGCATTGCCTAACACATGATCATGAGGCATTTAGCCAATACTGATTAATATAACAATTAATAGATGATAAATCATGGGTCAAACTAACGCAACGTTAGTGTTAGCTTCCCATTAGAGTTAGCGCCACGTTATGATGCTAGTTAGCTCTGAATTAGTGCTAGCTCTGTGTTAGCATTAGCTTAGTGTTCACATTAGTGTGGCATGTGCATAGCTCTGCTCCATGCTAGCATTAGCTCAGCATTAGTGTTAGCGCCACAGCAATGTCAGTAGATGTTGGCAGATGTAGCAGACTTCTGGTGTTGCCTTTCAAATGAATTATATTAATTGGAAAACCTGATTTCTAAAGATGAAAAATAATACCAAGACAAAACTATTTAGTTTTGTGTGTAAATGTATGAATTTGGCTGTGAGGTTTAGAAAACTGCACGGGAGGCACCACCTGAAATCTTGCCCAGGGCGCCAAATTGGATAGGGCTAGTCCTGAACCAAGGAACACACCAATAAAGTTGTTGAGACTTTTAAAGCAGGTTATAAAAACATGGAAAAACTTGGCCGCCCACCTGATCTGACAGGAGACAAGGAGACCGTTAATCTGACAAATGTTGCAGAGATCCACGGCTCAGGTGGGACAGTCTGTCCACAGGACAACTATTATCTATCTATCTATCTATCTATCTATCTATCTATCTATCTATCTATCTATCTATCTATCTATCTATCTATCTATCTANCACATGAGTCATTTTGATAAAAGGGTTAGAAGTGGACTGGAGAAAATGAGCTGGTGAAATTTGCAGTAAACAATAAACCAATCTGCTGGTTAAATGTTTAAATGTAGCTGATTTATACACGTCTGAGTACAAATGATGCAGGAAGGAGCAGGCAGAAAAGTTAAATAGAAAAAGGAAAAATGGGGGACTTGACTTTAGCAGCCAAACAGAATATTTCCCATCATTTTCTGCTTTGTCATTTTAATCAGTCCCTTGAGGTCATTCTGTTTCTCTCATGCTGATGTCTGCCATTCTGTTCAAATTCATAGTTAGTTTTTTAAGCTTTATTTTGTATCCTTCTATTCTTTGTTCTTCTGCCCGTAATTTTTCTGCACATTTTCTCTATTTTTATATTCTGTAAGGGCAGAACTGTGGAAAATCTTTATTGCTGAATATGCTCACTGCTTAGTTAGCTATAAAAAGTAAATAATAGATAAATAGTTGGACAAATTTTATGCAGAGATTAGAGAAGGAGTGTCTGTGATCAGAAGGTTGCAAGTTCTAATCCCCAGACTGCCACATAAAAAATGGAAAAGGTGAAGCACTCCACTCTTACTTATACCGTAAT
>NW_013954118.1:36510-37256 GCF_001266775.1 Austrofundulus limnaeus
AGATAGCAAGAAACATTTTAATTTAAACTTTTATTATTACACTTTCTTTGTCTAAAATGTCAATCAAGAGTAACTGATATTCCTAAAGGCTTTTTTTTTGCCAAACCCAGATGTTAATTTGCAGTTTTATAACTCATACTATACGTATACAGTATGTGCTCATTTGTTGACTTTTAGATTTGTTTTATAATTTTAGGAAATGGAGAAGAAGAGGACAGACCTCTTAAAAGATGTGACGTCCAACAAGAGAAAAATGAAGGAGCTCGAGGACGATCTTCTGTTCAGACTTACCAGCACACAGGCAAGAAAATACATTTCATACTGGATTGTATGGATAAACAGGAAACAAACAGTAACACTTCCAAATGAGTTACATGCATGGATATAATTAGGATTTTATAAGTGAGGCTACTGAAGCAGCTTTTTAAAATTCAGATTGAGATTTGTATGCCTGATCGTAAACACGTTTATTTAGATTCTATGTAAAAGTTGCCTGCACTAATTCTTCGCAGAGAGAGTTACATTAATGACGGATTCATACTAATGTACTGTTTGTAAGGAAGTTATGACCTGACTAGGGTGTCCTCTGCGTCTCACACGCTGACAAATGGATGAATGTTTTTAAAAAAATTTTTGTAATGTGTTTTTGTAGGGTTCACTTGAGGACGATGAGAGTCTGGTTTCGTTTCTCAGAACCACAAAGCAAACCGCTGAGGAAGTCACTCAGAAACTCCAAATTGCTGCCG
>NW_013954118.1:39411-39994 GCF_001266775.1 Austrofundulus limnaeus
TGACAAACATTCACGTAAAAAAATCTGTCTGTGTGCCAACATGTTACTTTCTCTTACTTTGTGTTGCTCTGTGTGATTTCAGTGGCCACTAGAGGCAGCATCCTGTATTTCCTGATCACTGAGATGAGTATGGTCAACGTCATGTATCAGACTTCTCTCAGACAGTTCCTGGGGCTTTTTGACCTTTCACTTGCTCGGTGAGTTTAACAGCAAAAGTATTATTATCATCACATAATGACATAATTTGACCTAAATATACATGCTATTTTTATATTGGCATGTTTGTAATTTATGTTAATTATGCATGCATTCACATTTACCAGTAGTTTTTGTCATTAAAACAATAGTTTATACAACTTTGTCACTTGCTATACAAAGCTTTAAGTGCCTGTGACGTCATTTTTTGTTATAACCGTGAATACATTTTTGGAAAGATATCATTAATAACATATTGCAAAAGAAAAAAATATCACTGCCATGAGCTGACCAATTGTTGAGATAAAAGCATGGGACGGGGAATGTCTACATGTAAGGAGAAGTTTGCTAAAATGGCAGACAATCCAGACTGTAGAAAAGACTGATG
>NW_013954118.1:40570-40974 GCF_001266775.1 Austrofundulus limnaeus
CGTCATTGAAATAAAACCATTCACTCACACCTAGGGACAGCTTAGATACCACTGAATCTAACGCGTGTTTTTGATCTGTGAGAGGAGAAAACCCCCACATGCATGAAGAGAGCATGTAGACTCCACCCAGAAAGATCCCAGGCTGAGATTTGGTCTGGCAACCATCTTGCTGAGAGGCAACAGCTCTGCCAGCTGCACCACATGTTTTTGTTTATGTGTGTGTGCTTGAATTGCCCAGGAGGTGCATCTCTGGACCTAAAAGCGCGTCACCAGAAACCAGCCAACTGGATCCCGGATATGGTCTGGCACAACCTTGTAGAGCTAAGCAAGTTGCCGCCATTCTTTGATATAAAAGATCAGGTACCTCAACCTCACATGAACACACACACACACACACACACACA
>NW_013954118.1:45877-46111 GCF_001266775.1 Austrofundulus limnaeus
GATGTAAACAAATGGCTGCACAATGACACCTTAAGTCTGATGTTTTACTTTTTACAGAGTTTTAGTGATATAAAAAATGATAATACTACTAAAGCACTTTATTGTCACAACAAAATGTAGGCCAACATGTGTGTGTGAGGTTTATAGGCTCTGTGTTCCTTGTGTTTTTATTTGGTGTGTCTGTGTTTATAACTGCTGGCTGTGTGTGTGTGTCTGTGTACAGTCCCTGAGCTT
>NW_013954118.1:46761-47073 GCF_001266775.1 Austrofundulus limnaeus
CTATGAAACCAGAATGTTATTTGTTAAAACTAATAAACTAAAGGAAAATCTTGACAATCCATAACATGATAAAAATTGTAAATTGTTATTTGCTCCCCTGACTGTACTGTGGTGATGAAGCTTCTTCATTTCCAAATGAAACATATAAATCATTCGACATCACTGTCACAGCAGAACACAGTGCTGGTTTTCTATAGAACCCAAGGCTTTACCCATTTTTCTCTTTATACACTAATTTTGTTTCCGAACAAATTCTGAATAGTTTAACATTTTTCTGTTTTGTTTTATTTAAAATGTCATTCCAGCTTTTTT
>NW_013954118.1:51744-52024 GCF_001266775.1 Austrofundulus limnaeus
CACAATGACTATTTTTTATAGCTTTTTGTAAAACTAGCTGGTACATAAACGGAGAACAAGAGACTTCATTTTATTTATTTATTTATGGGGACAACGCACAATGATCAATGCTACTGCATTGATCATAAACATAAATGTGCTGGAGTTGGCTCATTTGCTACATTTCATCCATTGTCCCAGGGAAATAAAAGCATAAAATAAAGAATTCATAAAACACGTACACAACACAAAAATCAAAAATCGTCAAACTATAAATTACACATTTAATATGGGCTTATTT
>NW_013954118.1:53024-53239 GCF_001266775.1 Austrofundulus limnaeus
ACTGTTAAACTCAACTTCTGGTTAGCTGTTTACTTGTTGCAAAATAAAAACAATGTTATATCTTACAGCTGAGATTGATGTTTAACATTAATAAACATTTTTAAAGGAACTGAAATACTGTATGTTTTAAAGGCACAGTGTGAAGGATTTTATCAATTCTTTTAACTGAAATTTAGATAATCACTAATGACAATAATAAAAAAACATGTCTAATC
>NW_013954118.1:54839-55282 GCF_001266775.1 Austrofundulus limnaeus
TATATATATATATATATATATAATATATATATATTGTTTTCCACTGCAGCACAGGGACAAGGCTTTGCTTCTGTTGCTGTTCTGATCTGCCTGGGTGACAGCTTTTCTGTACATCATATTGTTTCCATCATGTTGTTGCTTATCTTTGTTTTCTTCTGCAGGCATCGTGGACCTCCAGCACCCTGGGATTCTGGTTCACAGAGCTGCATGAGCGTAACCAGCAGTTCCAGGCTTGGATCTCTAAAGGCCGCCCCAGGTGCTTCTGGATGCCGGGCTTCTTTAACCCGCAGGGCTTCCTGACAGCCATGAAACAGGTACTCACAGAATCCCACTGCCCACTTGTTTGTTTGCCCACCGCCAGGGAGTGTGTGTGTGTGTGTGTGTGTACGGGTTTTTCCTACAACGTGGGGTATTTTTTACAAAAAAAAGCAGCCAGGTGGGGA
>NW_013954118.1:60170-61146 GCF_001266775.1 Austrofundulus limnaeus
CAGCTACACTGGTTGTTTCATTTTTTAGGTCTTTTGAACCATCAGTATAAATTTACAAACAATTGTATTTATTCTGAATTTGAATATAAAGTTCTTGGCAAATATCTATTATATTAATAGTTGATAATGATCTGTCTACATATATTTCCATGTCCATATAGGTCTCAAAGGCCACAATACTGTTGAATTAAATTTCCAACCTCTTGTGATATCTATGTGTGTTATAATATNAAAGCCGCATTCTTGGCTGTGCACATTTTGTTTCCCATAATTTGTATCCCTCCTCAGCAGTCGACTCACATTTATGCTATTGGAGTACACTTTTGAAATTAAGACAGGAAGATCTGAACCAGTCTTACCATTATCAGTGCTGTTTTTATGTGTTTCAGGTGTTTTCTCTCAAAGGAGAGCTCTACTGTTTGGGTTGGAGACACCTGAGTCAAACCTGAAATGGGTTTGAAATTCCCACAGAGACTTTCCTGTGAATGCTGTTGCCAAAGAAACGATTTGATGTCCTCAAATTATTATTATTCTTTTTTTATTATGATTGGTAGAGAGCGTAAGACAAGATAAGTGGATGTTTTTATTTGTCAGTCTGCTGTCCCTCGCTCGTTGCCGTGCTGTTTCACTTTCTGACAGCTCTCATCAACAACAGCAGACTGGTGTTGGAAATGAGTGTGCATGCAGGCGTGTTGCTGTGTGTTTGTGTGTCTGTGTGTGGATGCTGAACATTCTCCACTGAGAGGCCAGGGGGTTACGATGGAACCACAGGGCCACTGCGACAACTCTGCCCCCCCCCCTCACAGCCCCCATACACCCCTCTGGTCTTTTGCTCTTCGCCTGGCTGGCAGCCCTGCATCAGACGCTCTGCCCCCACCCCCCACAAACTCCTGCCAGAACACACACACACACACACACACACACACACACACACACACACACACACACACACACACACACACACACACACACACAC
>NW_013954118.1:61968-62222 GCF_001266775.1 Austrofundulus limnaeus
CCCTCTCTGCATTCTTCATTCCACTTTCCTCCTTATACTCCTCCCTCCCTGTGAGGCAGGCAGGCAGTGGTGGTAACCAAGCCTCTGGCAGTGTGTTCCTATCCTGCAGGAGCCCTCAGGTTTCAACCTGTCAATATCCCAGGCAGCATCTTGGCTCTGCTGCGGCTCAGTTAACCTCCTCACCCACTGCAACCACACGAAGGCCTCCTGTTCCCACTGCTGGTCCAAAAGAAAAGTGCGTCACCCCCTCACCC
>NW_013954118.1:63222-63979 GCF_001266775.1 Austrofundulus limnaeus
TCACTGTAGGAAACGGTTGCAGGAAACAGGACCCTCAGGACAACAAGGAGCAGCTCCTCCATAGACAAGGACTTTGTGACGGTTCTGCCACTAGCTCGCTTGCTAGCACAGCATGGAGCAGCTCTCATGAATTATACATAGCGACATCTGCCACCTCTGAATTATAGANTGGAAAATAAATTTTCAAGAAATAAAGCTTTAGTTTTTACTGCTTTAGATACATTATTAAAAAAAATCTGATAATGGACTATCATTATTACAATTTACTATTAAAGCTTTACGTTTATTGAGACAGTTATTGTAGTGTGAAACTGTCCCACCACTGCAACTTGAATGGCAATGAAAACTGTGCTAAAGAGAGGTATCTCTGCCAACAATGCAGAATTCAGTAAGAATAATGAAATGACAAAGTGTTCATTGGTGACACGCTTACTGTTAACATACATATAGTTACCACTTACTGACTTGTGACTATTTGCCAATGATTTTTGAACTGTAGTGAAGTTATGCAATAAATAAACACAGGTTGAACTATTCTTGGTGCAAGGTTTCAAACAGTCAAGTAAAAAAAACATTCATTTCTGCAGAAAACAAAAAAAGGTTTCATTACAACCATTATACTAAACTCTTTCCTAAACTAATGATGATGTCCATCTCTGACAAGCTCACTGTAGGAAACGGTTGCAGGAAACAGGACCCTCAGGTCAACAAGGAGCAGCTCCTCCATAGACAAGGACTTTGTGACGGTTCTGCCACT
>NW_013954119.1:0-9700 GCF_001266775.1 Austrofundulus limnaeus
GGATCAAGCATGAAAAGATGAAGAAAATACCCTCCATCGCCTCCATCGAAACCTGCTTTAAACTGGCACCTGCAAAGATAGAAGAGCTACTTGGTAAGTTTACCTCTCTCTTTTTCATGCCACAATACCCATCAGATGCTATCTCTCATCCAAAACCAATGTCTTCTATCTTACAGGAGAGCTGGAGCTGAACAGCTCAAAAACAGGTACCAGGTACCTCCTGTTTGGGTACCTCGGAGCCCACCTGGCATGCCTGACTGGGCACAGGCCCAGTGTCTTCATCAACCTCACAGATGAAGACGTTGACAAGGCAGAGGAGGAGTCCACCGGGGAAGGCATACTCATCCGAGTAAGTAAAAGTTGTATGGTACACTTCAACGTACTGGGACTGGAAGTTTTTTTACAAATGTTTACCTTCTTATTGTCTCTACACTGACAGGTCGCCGACCACAAAACCACTGTGCAGTTTGGTGTGGCCAACTTGGCCCTCACACCGGCAGAGCACACGTGGATTAAGCGGATCAGGCTCCTAAAGGCCAGGATGTTGGTGAAGAGCAAATACCTGCGCTTCACTATTGGCGGCCATAATTTCCACAACATCAACCGGTATTTGAGACAGGTGTGGACACAGATGGGGCTGAAGGGGGACATAAATTTCACCCCTGATCCGCACTGCCATTTCCAACTGCGTAAGTATAATCGCTCTGTTCCTCGATCTTCTTTGCCATGCACACATGTATGAATTGCTAATGATTCAGACCCCTCCTTGTGGTTGCAGGCCAAGAAAAGCCTGACTTCAGACCAGCGCAAGAAGGTCAGCTTCATGATGTGTCATGATACAAAAACAGCTGACAGATATCATACAAAAAACCCAGGCATCACAGAGGCTCTGGAAGTCAGGGAAATGGTCAAGAACACGATGGTTTCCCCCTCCCATGAAAGCAGTGGTGGTGAGACCCTCCCTTCTACCTCAGGCACGGCACCATCTGCTGAGGGGAGATCCCCATGAGCCCCTCGCAGAGACAGACGGGGAAAGACCAAAAGGGCGCCGTCCCCGGACAGTGACAGCAGCTCCGACCCTGACAAGAACACGCCGGTCGTCTACCAGGAGTCGGGGGCTTCCTCCAGTGAAAGTGAGATCATCCCTGAGACCGAAGCCGAGACCGACGCCGAGACCCATGCTAAAAACAAACAACACGAGGCAGAGACACGAATAAAAAAACTAGTTAAACCGTGCTCTGTAAAAATAAGCCCGTATAAAATGGCACTCAGAAGGATTGAAAAACAGAGTAACAGGATGGTGCGTCGCTTATTGGACAAAAAATAACACGCAGATATGATTTAACATGTTTCTTTGTTCCCTGTCGTTCATTTTATTCTTGAAGTTCAAGCAGTGTTGTTTTTTCATCCCAAATATTTGATAATGTTTACAGTGTACTTTTGTACAAGTCTTTTCTTTAAAAATGAAAAAAGGTTCATTTTTAAAAATTTTTTTATTTTAAAATAATTTAAGTTGTATTTATTTTCGGATGAGGTTTTTTTGTAAGTTTTAAAGTGTATATTTGTTCTTAAAAATGTTCTAAAATGTTCTTAAAAATAGTTCAACTTTTTTATTTTTATTATTTTTATTCTTTACATATATCTAACCTGTTCCATAAAAAACCTTTATTCGTTCTTTGTTAAATAAAAATATTGTTGTTTACTCAATTTCTGATGCTTAATTTTCACAATTTTAGACAAAACTTGTGCATTTGATTGCATTCCTAAAGCCTATATGACTTACGTAGGGGTCACCTCGAGTGAAGAAACAAGATTTACTGCCTCAGACAGGCCTGACGAGAGGACAGGAACTCTGTCACAAACTGAACTTTTGTGACAGAGGCCATGACATATTTAGGCCATGACAGGTCATTCTAACCGTGGAAGAGAACCCCTCACTTCACTTAATCAGATAATGGACAGAACAATCTCTTCTGTTCGTGATTCRTTTGTTGTTTAACTAAGAATGTTTATGCATTTGTTAAATCATGATAATGACTGTCACAAGAAAAGTGGAACCACTTCTTTTCTTTTATCGTGCCTAAAAGATTAATAATGGAATAAAAAAATCACAGAGAACCTGATTACAATGTTTTCATTGTGTTTTTATGTAAATCACTGTTTTTATTTTACTGGGAACACAGTAATATAATAGTGGATTTTTCCTGAGAAAATCTTTCATTTATCTGGACTAACAGAAGGTTCAGAACTGATTATAAAACAGAAATGTTAATTAATCATCATAAATGTTTTGCAGTGATTTCTCTTAGAGTCTATCAGAAGRAAGCTGAAGAAAGGTTATCATCCTGTTGTGAACAGCCATAGAATTTTAGCCTTGAGCTGGCGCCGGCTGGCAAATCTTATCTTTCTTTCTCTGGCTCATCTCTACGCCTGAGGGCGGAACCAAAGTTCGTCCATTTCTTTTACTAACCCGGACGGCTTTGAAGAATGTACACTCTTCTTCCTGACTCCAACTAGGAAGACAGCTGAGTTTTTCTCTGGAGAAGCCAGTTTGGCTTGTTAGGTCTTTCCCATGAGCTAACTAGGGGAGACTTACCGGCAGGGGCCCGGCACGCCAGCCGGCTGTCCCACCCGAGGCTTCAAGCCTCCAAGTGTGTTTTTACCTCCCGAGTGGAGATTTTATTTTGAAAGAAGGAACCGGATGTCAGCTAGAATCTTTCTGGCTTGGACTGAAACAGACGAAAAGTTACCTGAAATAACACCTTTCTCTCCAAGGAACAGTGAGCGAGCTGATTAAAAAGTTCCCTGACTGATYGGAGGTGAGACAGTTCCTACCCAGGGGTGACTCAAGAAGCCATCACCAGGTAAAACTGACATGTTCGGGGTGACGTGTCGTGGAAATCTCAGCGCAGAAGGGACGTGCTGATCCGGTTGAATCACACTTTGATAAAGTAAAAGTAGTAGAAATACTAACCTTACTTTCCTCCTTTTCTTTGTCTTTATTTGCCAAAACTTAAGCTAAAAGTGCCAGTAAAATTGTTTGGTTGTTAACATCAGAACTGACGTTTTACTGTTCTATATAAGTAATCTGAGTTGATGTGAATTGAAATTCGGACGCGGGTTTTCATCTCATTTAACTTTGACACTTTTTATAGGAATAACCACAATCAAGTGTAACTTATGATTTGTTCAATTTGTGTAAATAAATGATTACATAGTCTTTTATAATTCAACTTGAACTCGTCTGAACGTTCACTTATTGTGTCACTTTTCACTTCGCACAGTCAAGATCTTAAAAGTAATGAGAAATACCTTGGTAAAACTTTCCTCATAACCTTGTGTGAGAGATGTGGGAGAAGCTTAATTCACCTTAAGCCCTACTCCTACATACAGTATGTAGGAGTAGGGCATACACGTGTGGATACGTGTATGCTTGCTACCAGCTCGTGTACGTCGTATTCCTAAAGCCTAWATGGCTAATGCTAAAGCCCATACGGCTAATAGATATGTGTACGCTTGCTACCAGCTCGTGTATGTAGTATTCGTAAAGCGTATACGGCTAATGGCTAAAGCCTATACAGGTCATAGATACGTGTACGCTTGCTACCAGATCATGTACACAGTGTATGTAGACTAGCTGGTAGTGCTAAGGCCTATATGGCTAAAGGATACGTGTACACTTGCTCCCAGCTCATGTACACAGTGGGGGAAAGAAAAGGGCAAAAACCTGATGGTGTATGCTAAGTGCCAGTTCATGGCATGCATAAACAACATGGGCACAAACAGGCATTAAGCGTACACGGTCCATACTCTAATGACAACATCACGGTCCATATGCTTTAAGGACAACATGGGCATAAAGTGGTAGTAAGCGTACACGGTCCATACTTTTTAATGACAACAGGTGCATACTTTTTAATGACAACATCACGGTCCATACTTTTTAATGACAACATCATGGTCCATACGCTCTAAAGGACAATGTGGGCATAAAGTAGTAGTAAGCATACCCCGTGTACATCTAGTCCATTTTCTGTACTTCGCAGGTCTCCACCTTGTGGCCTTTGGTAGATTTATGGATTTTGGTGTTTTTTTGGGATTTTTTTTAAGCTCGTGGGAATGCATCAGAAGCATGGTTTTTAGTCCAATGAGGAGCTGGGGCAGAGATCTACGCAGCAGTATGCCTGTCAAACCTCTACGTGCYACTGTTGGGAGCAATTAGGGAATTTTTTTCCCCCATTCAAAAGTATAGAGTCATGACTCCATACCGAACGAACATCAATGGCGTACAGCTAAATCCGGTTGAGGCCTAACTGTCCTCAGGTACAGATAGGGTTAGAGGTTTAGGGTTAGAGGTTTAGGGTTGTAGGGTTAGGGTTAGAGGTTTAGGGTTAGAGCTTTAGGGTTAGAGGTTTAGGGTTAGAGGTTTAGGGTTATTTCAGCTGTTGAAGATATGAATGAGTTTAACTGATATCAGATGCAGGACTTCCCAGCCTTATTTCTTATAGTCTAACAGCAGGTCTTCAGAGGACACCACAGTCCTCAGTGATTTGCACCAACACAAAGAACAAAGCCAAGATGTATTTTATTCTGATAACAGGTGTGAAATGTCCGACCCTGATTTAGCCGCYTTATGAGCTGTGAAAACACAACGTCAGCAGTAATCCAACACTGAGATGCCTCCTCATGCTCAGCTGCACACAGACTCCATCAGCAGCTGCAGATCATGAAACATCCTGAATCATGTGCAGAAAAACTACACAAGAGACTAAAATAAATCCAGACTTAGATAGTTCTGATGATGTGAACACTTTCTGTTCAGAGATGAAACAAAGCAACCAGTTTATTTAAATCTGTACCAGTCAGAACTTTATAAAAGTCATTTCAGAACATCAGTTGAATCATATAAAGTGGGTCTTTCTGTGACCCGTTTAAACTCTGAATAATGGTTCTGTAGATTTATACCATCAAATCCCAGCTGTGGGGACTGAAGGAAGTTCTGGGATGGAAATAAAAAGGAAAGGAAAATWTTTGCTGTGATATATTTGAATTTCTATCAGCTTGAAGCCACAGATGTGATCAGCTGATGTCCCCTGAGGACAGCAGGCAGGTGAACACACAGCACTGAAAAATAATAAAAACACCCAGAATAACCCAGGATCCAGGCAGGAAGTCTGACTCTGTGACCTGTCAATCACAGCTGTCAGT
Source organism: Austrofundulus limnaeus (assembly GCF_001266775.1). Taxonomy (NCBI): domain Eukaryota; kingdom Metazoa; phylum Chordata; class Actinopteri; order Cyprinodontiformes; family Rivulidae; genus Austrofundulus; species Austrofundulus limnaeus. Next base: position 5,209 of record NW_013954119.1, read on the forward strand.
CTGAAACCAGGAAGTAAAGATCAGATCCTTCACAGTTTCCYGTTTCAGGTCAGCCTCCTGCAGATTGAAGGTAACGGTCCAAACAGCTGAAGGTAGCTGTTAGCATGTACCATCAGCTCATTGTATCATCTTCAGTAAATATAAGTGTTTCATATAAACCTTTTGCCAAAAACATCACCACCTGGGTTTAACTAAGCAAGTCGATACAAGCCTCCTATTGGATAATTACTGCATGTTGAGAATGTAGCAGCTGGCACCAACTTATTTCACCCCAACTGGTGAATGTGTCGACACATCCTGTGGGCGTGGAAATGATGTCAGTCTGGTTGAGAAGGGTCAGATTATTGACACGCATCAAGCAATGAAAACATTTAAGGAGACCAACCAAAAAAAAAAAAAATTCCCTCAGTCTGCTGGGGTTCAGCTGAGGTCAGATCCTTCTGTTATGAAGGGCTTGGTTTTGTAGAACGAGTGAGGTGGCAAAAAGTGATTTATTAAAACAAAAAACAAAAGGTGCTGACGTGGCAACAAACAAGAACAAGGCTTTGGACAGGAACATGAACAAAAACATAAACAGCTACCTGACAAACACTGAACAGAGTATAAAGGGAAAACTAACGAGCTAAAACAAGAAACACCTGGGAAAGAAACATGAGGATCAGGTGTGAGTGGGCGGGGCTAGAGCACTGGCAGACAGAGAAGGGGTTACAAAGTGGGCGTGTCACAAGAGTGGGCGTGTCTAAACTATAAACGCTGTGGGCTACGAGGCCCACATGACGGTATCCTTAGACCCTGCTTGACCTCTTCACAGCCTGACCCTGACCCCAACACTAAGGTCAACCAGGAGAAATGTGACCCAAGTAGGGGGTCTCCAGAAAAAGTGGTGCCGTACAGTAACGCCCCTTTTGTTCTTGTCCAATCAGGTGGTGCCGTACAKTRAYRCCCCTTTTGTTCTTGTCCAATCAGGTGGTGCCGTACAGTAACGCCCCTTTTGTTCTTGTCCAATCAGGTGTGTCCCTTTAACAAAGTCCATCAAAACAGGTGTGTGGCTTTAGAATCACCTTTCCTTGTGACACGCCCACTCGTCTGCAGAGACCCCTACTTGCTGCAGACAGGAGGAAGAAAACAGAGGAACGAGAGAAAAATCAGAATAAAGTCAAAATAAAACATGAACCCAGACAAAACAYRAGGTACAATACTCGCTCCTCCCACATCATTAGACTGAGAATCCCTGTTGTGGAAATATTTGTTAAAAAGACAGAAACACACAAATAAAAAGAAGATGCACTACGTGAAATGGTCGTCATTGATTTATTCAGATTTGCAATTTTAAAAATGTTCTGAGCGTGAACAGATCTGAGCAGAGGTTCTGATCACACAACAGCCAGCAACGTTTCAGGAAATCAGTTTTACAGAACAGGCGGAGCAGAAAACAACCARTGAGGAAACAACAAGTCTTACAGTAACTCTGCATGAGGAAGAGCATCAGGCAGGCAGGGCTCAGAATCATGAGGACAGATAMTGACTGACAAATCGTAGCAGTTATCAAAAAGATACAAACAGAAATATGAAGACAGTTTGAACTTAATCAGCAGAGAGGTGTAATCATTTTCCAGGACAATCCTAAAAACCAAGTCTTCCTTTGGCCTGACGTCTGTCTGCTTCCTGCAGCAAATGATTCGAACTTTTATTAAAATACACAATACACACAATACACTGCATCCTGGCACTTTGGTTTCTATTACTGCTTTTAAACCCAGACTAAAGGATGTTTTAAAAGGAGTCGTGTAACTGTTTTAAACAAAGAATGCACCGTTCATTTGATATGTTTTATGTACTGTTTATGTTGTTTCCTCTTCCCCATCTTCACATTTTTAAGTGTTTTAAGTGTTTTTGTACTCTCAGGCCAACATTGTAAATTAAGAACTGTTCTTAATGTATTGTCTGTTGAAATCAAGGTTAAATAAAAATGAATAAAAATAGATCTGTTTGTCCACCATGTGGAGGCGGAGCTTATAAGGCTGAGTTCCCCTGGAATTCCTCAGACTGAACAAGTCTCCTGGAGGAAAGACAAAACGGTTCWTTAAAGACACAGTGTGTAGGATTTTCAGTTATTTTAGCTGAAATTGAGATAATCACTAATGACAATAATAAAAAACATGTCTAATCATTGCAGACAAAGACCTTGTTTTATTATTTTTACCTTATAAACTAACTTTCAATAACTATAGTGGCTTGAGCACTACCAAAATGGTGTTGTGCATCAGCGAGGACTCGTCTGTCTGGAGTCACTTTTAAAGCCCAGGATGTCATCAGGCAGATTGCACACAGGTGGTGCAGTTAGGAGCAGGAACCAAGCAGAAAGTGAGCAGCAAAAACCTTCAATCATCACATAAAGAAGAACTTGTCCAGAACACGTCTCCAGTTCTTCACCTTTAGAGACACTCCTGTTGTGTTTTCATCGTGGGTCAGCAGTGGTCCAACATGTCTCCAGTTCTTCACCTTTAGAGACAGTTCTGTTGTGTCTTCATTATGGGTCAGCAGTGGTCCAACATGTCTCCAGTTCTTCACCTTTAGAGACAGTTCTGTTGTGTCTTCATTATGGGTCAGTAGTGGTCCAACATGTCTCCAGTTCTTCACCTTTAGAGACACACCTGTTGTGTTTTCATCGTGGGACAGCAGTGGTCCAACATGTCTCCAGTTCTTCACCTTTAGAGACACACCTGTTGTGTTTTCATCGTGGGTCAGCAGTGGTCCAATATGTCTCCAGTTCTTCACCTTTAGAGACACTCCTGTTGTGTTTACATCGTGGGTCAGCAGTGGTCCAACATGTCTCCAGTTCTTCACCTTTGGAGACACTCCTGTTGTGTTTTCATCGTGGGACAGCAGTGGTCCAACATGTCTCCAGTTCTTCACCTTTAGAGACACTCCTGTTGTGTTTTCATTGTGGGTCAGCAGTGGTCCAACGTCTCCAGTTCTTCACCTTTAGAGACACTCCTGTTGTGTTTTCATTGTGGGTCAGCAGTGGTCCAACACGTCTCCAGTTCTTCACCTTTAGAGACACTCCTGTTGTGTTTTCATTGTGGGTCAGCAGTGGTCCAACACGTCTCCAGTTCTTTGAATAAAGACTCTGGATCTGGATCTGAGAATCCCTGGACCTGATGTTCTCAGCTGTTGTGTAACTTGTTGAAACTGTCTCTGATTTGAAGGTTTCAGTAAATTTATTGGTGTTTTTGGCAGAACAGGCTGGTCGTCCTGAGTTTATTCAGGCTGTGATAAATGAGCTGTGTGGTAGCTGCCGGTCCCCGTTCCCTTCACCTGGGACAGGTTGCCTGCTCTGTGACCTGCTGGGATCTGCTGGATAAACCAGTTGTTTCGACACAGAACACCTGTGGACAGCTGCTGTCAGACGAGCTGGGAGCAGCTGAATACTGATGCTGTGGAGGACAAACATGAAGGTCTGCTGACCAACACAACCACATGTCTGATGAAAGTCATCCTGAAGAGACGAGCTCTTCTGACAGCAGAACCCAGATGACATGTGACAGAACTGAACCAATGTTTACCAAAGCTTTGACAAGGACTTCATCACATCAGTGAAAGACATTTGGTTTCATTCACATGGAATTCATGAATAACCTCGAAATGCATAAAAACACCATCTGTGAGTGTTTTCTTCTGCTTCTGCTTCTTTGTACAGGTGAAAAGATTCCTCTGTGTAACACCTCTACAGAGGAAAACTAACTGTGACACACCGACGCTTCTCTGTGAGAAAATACCTGAGAGATTCCAGCTCTAAGGTGTTTTTCTGTTTTTAATGCAGGTTAAGATGTGGAGGTGAAGGAGACGTTTAAATGGGTTTTTTCTCTTTGTCTTTGGGCTGAAAGAGAAATTATTTTCTGTCATCTAAACTCTTTATGTTTGTGCTGTTCATGGTCTTAATGTAGGTGTTTAGACTCTTCTCAGGGTCCAACATCACTTAGACCAACAACTTGCTGCTCCGCAGAGCAGGAAACAGAAATATGTCTTTTCTGTTCCAAAGTCTCAGAGCAGAAGGGACAACAAGGACAGGACAAAACTATAGACATACTAATGCTAAACTGCTAAACATTAAAAACAGTTAGCAGAAGCTAATGCTAATGAGTTATAAACAAGTAAAATGAGCAGAAGCTAAGAGGACTGTCAGTCAGTCCACATCACATCTTCTTCCAGCTAAAGACAGGTCCATTCATATATATCACTGGATTGGACGTCACCTGACCTGGGCGTGGCTTCACAAGGGGGGGGGGTTTATGCATTGAGCTGATGCTAACGCTAACCATTGAAATCAATGAGCAGAAAGTAGCGCGGTGCAAACAAACTCTTTATAAACGTATAAATGGTACAAATAATTTACTATAAACTACATAGATTGTTACAACATGTTTACATGAGATAAAAGGTTTATGTTTCACAGGTAAATATTGTGCATATTTAACAAAAATTAATTTTT